>NC_037682.1:35128339-35261368 GCF_003255815.1 Theropithecus gelada
TTTTTTTTTTTTTTTTTTTTAATTTATTTATTATTATTATACTGTAAGTTGTAGGGTACATGTGCATAACGTGCAGGTTTGTTACATATGTATACTTGTGCCTTGTTGGTGTGCTGCACCCATCAACTCGTCATTTACATCAGGTATAACTCCCAATGCAATCCCTCCCCCCGCCCCCCTCCCCATGATAGGCCCCGGTGTGTGATGTTCCCCTTCCCGAGTCCAAGTGATCTCATTGTTCAGTTCCCACCTATGAGTGAGAACATGCGGTGTTTGGTTTTCTGTTCTTGTGATAGTTTGCTAAGAATGATGGATTCCAGCTGCATCCATGTCCCTACAAAGGACACAAACTCATCCTTTTTTATGGCTGCATAGTATTCCATGGTGTATATATGCCACATTTTCTTAATCCAATCTGTCACTGATGGACATTTGGGTTGATTCCAAGTCTTTGCTATTGTGAATAGTGCTGCAATAAACATACGTGTGCATGTGTCTTTATAGCAGCATAATTTATAATCCTTTGGGTATATACCCAGTAATGGGATGGCTGGGTCATATGGTACATCTAGTTCTAGATCCTTGAGGAATCGCCATACTGTTTTCCATAATGGTTGAACTAGTTTACAATCCCACCAACAGTGTAAAAGTGTTCCTATTTCTCCACATCCTCTCCAGCACCTGTTGTTTCCTGACTTTTGAATGATTGCCATTCTAACTGGTGTGAGATGGTATCTCATTGTGGTTTTGATTTGTATTTCTCTGATGGCCAGTGATGATGAGCATTTTTTCATGTATTTGTTGGCTGTATGAATGTCTTCTTTTGAGAAATGTCTATTCATATCCTTTGCCCACTTTTTGATGGGGTTGTTTGTTTTTTTCTTGTAAATTTGTTGGAGTTCTTTGTAGGTTCTGGATATTAGCCCTTTCAAGGTCCGGCAACTTAAGAATTAATCCTTGGCATGGCAAAGGGACCCCAGGACTGTATCCATTCTTGTTGCTTGGTGCCTGCTTACCAGCTGCTAAGTAGTTTGAATAGTACCTTTTTGCACAGGTAGCTGAGATACTCTCTGACCCTCTTCTTGGTCTTGTGGATTTCTTCTTCTCTTTGCATCTGGTTTATCATCTGTTTTAGTCCTGCAGGTTCCTGGGGCCACCCTTCCCTACCATCCTCAGCTCTCCCCAGTCCTCCTCTGTGTAGTCTATCCTAGGCACCCTCTGCATATGGTATGTCTGGTAATGGTTGAAGTCTCCTCGCTTGATCAAAGGCTTTTCTCAAACCTCACGTTAAAGGTACAACTTCACCTTTAATTGTGGGCTCCGCCTCTTGGGGTAGGTTAACCAGGTATTCTGTGTATACAGGACATGTCCTGTATGTAATAATTTTGACTTGTATCTTACAATGAGTTTGTCAGGATATTTAAATGTCCTTATTTCAGCTTTTATAGAAAAACGCAGCAATTAGAGCTATTTTTCAAATTTAGCTGAGTTTCTTGCCTGTTTTTGCCTCCCTAAGATCTGGCAACGTTACTTTCCTACCTCAAGGAACACAATTTTACCCTCATTTTCCTGCATTTTTTTTTTCGGTCTCTGGACTGATGTTTTTTCCCTTCTGTCTAAGATGCTATGTGCTATAAAAACTAGGGGATCTGCACTAATTCCCTGATAATTTGGATGCAAACAGTAGTTACTGAATAAATGAACAGGTGAATGAAAGAAAATAGTTTGCCCCATAGGATCTCTTTCCCTTTAGGATTTCATTTAGAATGCAGCAGGGCCTTTGAATCTGAAAAAATAGTAGCTATACTGGAAGCTAAACTCTATCAGGAGGAAGCCATAATGCTTTTATCCTGCCACTGCTCTCTATATTTAATTACCTTTTATTTTTCTCTTAGCAATTAGTAAAGTGCCAGTCTGTGTCAGATGTGGTTCCAAGAGAAGATGTTTTTGTCCACACTTGAGCCAAAGTGTTAAAGGAACAGCGGCACACTTAGGGTGGGAGGTGGGGGAGAGTGGAGTTGGAAAGTAATTAATATTTATTGAGCAACCATCATGTACTTTTTTAGACATGATCTCATTTTATCCTCACAGCAACCCTGCAAAGTATATTCTAAATAAAGAATCAGGTTTAGCCAGGCTAGGTAACTTGCTCAAATTCTAGAGTTAGTAAATGGAAGAACTTGGATTTAAACCGTGGTCTTTGCACACAAAACCATCCTGCCTCCCATTGCTAGGAGTATTATGGTGGCTGGTGATAGAAGGAGTGATCAAAGCCAGTGAACTCAAGGGGAAGGTAACACCTTAAGATGGTGTCAGACCAGCCCATTCTCTATCTCTTCCCCTCTCTGTCTCTCATTTCTACCTTACATTTATTCATTTTTTTTTTTTTTTTTTTTTTTTTTTTTTTGAGACGGAGTCTGGCTCTGTCGCCCAGGCTGGAGTGCTGTGGCCGGATCTCAGCTCACTGCAAGCTCCGCCTCCCGGGTTCACGCCATTCTCCTGCCTCAGCCTCCCGAGTAGCTGGGACTACAGGCGCCCGCCACCTCGCCCGGCTAGTTTTTTGTATTTTTAGTAGAGACGGGGTTTCACCGTGTTAGCCAGGATGGTCTCGATCTCCTATTCATTTATATTATATTTACTAAGGACCCCTTGGCAGCAGGCACACTTCTGGATTCTCTGGATCGTGATGAGCTGATAAATAAGATATACATAGTCCCCGATGTTGCGCAGTGATATTCTAGGATTTATTACAGAGATTGAAAAACTGATTTCAAGCATGATGTAATTGTTAAAGTTATTTTGGAAATATGTAAGAAGATAATAGAGTATGGCAGTTGTTGGAGAGGTGGGGATCAGCAAAGGCCTCGTGGAGATAGGAATATGTGGGTTGCAATGTGAGATAAGAATTTAGCTATGCCAACAGTTGGAGACGTGTTGTTTCAGGCAGAGGAAACTGCAAGAGGACAAAGATATGATGCATTCATGAAAATGTAATATGATTGGCTTATCTTTCAAAAGAGAAAGCTGGAGGATCCCAGATTTCTTTCAATTAAGGGAGCCCTTCCGTTACAATAGGAAGAGGTCATGAGCCCTGAGTGCTCAGGAAAGGATATTACATAGAGAAATATTTGGGTAGAGAACAGGGAAACCATAGAGGCTTTTTTGATTACAAGCGCCTGAAGAAGGCAGAGGCAAAAAGTAAGAATAATTAAATGAGCAAATGAAGAAATGAGGGACTGAGAGGACGCTTAAGATTGGCACATTTGATAAACAAAATCTCCAACTGCAGTGGCAGCTCTGACATTGCTGGTTTTGAAACTGCATTTGGAACCGGAAGACAGCAAAATTGTAAAAAGCCACTTTGCACTGGCAAAGACTATAATAAGTGGCAGTTGGGATTGTGATCAAATTCAATCTCCCCAATTCTGTAGTTATAGACTGTTTTCCAAAAGTGTAGGTAGGTAGGCTGATTAAACTACAGGCTCTAAAATAGCCAAATGCTTCCTCCAAATGTTTAATATCCAAGCTAGGCCTTTCATCACAAAATACTTTCTGTATTAAATATTAATTGAAATAATTTCATTTTGCAGATTCAATATTAAAATATCAATTTAGATGATGGATCATGAACTTTAAAGCTGGAAGAAACAGTAAATGTTTCTCTCTCCCTACTCCCTGCATTGACAGCTGAGGGAGCTGGAATCCAAAGCCAGGTTATGAAGTTAAACTGAGATACTGCGTTTTTTTTTCAGATTAAAAAGAAAAAGAAAATCAGGTTGATAAAGAGCCTCAGGTCTAACTGAATTGTCAACTAATGGTATATGGAACTTTCCTGATATTTTCTTGCTTTGACAAATATTTTTCTGGCTTTTATCTCTAACAAAATCTTGAGACTAAAGTGATTGTTGCTATTAGAAATCTGGGCCAGGCACAGTGGTTCAAGCCTGTAATCCCAGCACTTTGAGAGGCTGAGGCAGGCAGATCACAAGGTCAGGAGATTGAGACCATCCTGGCTAACATGGTGAAACCCCGTCTCTACTAAAAAATACAAGAAAATTAGCTGGGCATGGTGGCGGGCACCTGTAATCCCAGCTACTCGGGAGGCTGAGGCAGGAGAAATCTGGCAGGCAGAGCTTGCAGTGAGCCGAGATCACACCACTGTACTCCAGCCTGGGTGACAGAGCAAGACTCCATCTCAAAATAAATAAATAAATAAATAAATAAATAAATAAATAAATAAATAAATAGAAATCTGAATGACATCCTATTAAAAGTGTGTGTGTATGGGGGAGGACTTTTGTAAACATGGCAAGTTTAGTTAATTATGAATGGTGGAATATTCCAGAATCTTCTGCTCCCCTTTGTGCCATAAGAAAATGCTTCATAAGATGTAGAATCATAAGAAAGTAGTATGCTTCTCCTTTTTGTTCAACCCATAGTAAGCAACTACTTTGATCTCAGTTGCATCCTGGGTACAAAGTATTGTAGTTGCGTTGGGCTGTAGAGACATACTCCAGTCTCAGGAAATTTACCATTTAGATGACAATTTTGGTAATGACTAGACAAAAATGAATGTCTGTATTGGAGTATGAAAGGGGTAAATACAATTGCTAGTAGAGCTGGAATGGATATTTTTGCACTGCAGGCTTGGGAGTAAAAAAAAAAGTGAGCAATCAACAACTCATACCTAGAACTATTTCTTCCTTTGTCGGGGAGAAGGGAGTTGAAAAGTGCATAAATAAACCCAGGTAAGACAGTTCAGCTGCACTCTGACTTGAAGTTAGGAGGGGGTTGGAGGAGTTATTCAGAACTTTTCCTAACTTCAGGATTCAAGTCATTCCATGTCTATGTACGAAGAAAAGACTGAGTGATGGGAATAATGTAATATATTGGCCACATACCCAAGAGATTATATGGACTGATGCCCAGAAACCCATTAGTAATAGCTAAGTAAGTCTCTCTCTGTCCCTGTAGGCCTACTGGCAGACATCGCTAATCAATCATGACATTCCTTTCTCCTCTGAGACTTAGAATCTTTCTCAAAACCACATTCCAAACAAACACTAACAAATGGTATAAAGCTGAGTTCCAATCCTTGTGCTAAGTTATATGGTACAGAGTAAAGGGACATCAGCAGTGCTTGGAGTAGCCCAAAAGAAGAGATGGCATGAGCTGGGCTTTGAAGGATGGGTACAATTTGAGCAAGTGGAGAAGAGTCTTGGGAAACAGCACCATAGACACTTAAGTGTAGAGAAGGTAATGAGTGTGGCAGTTTGGAGGAAACTAAAGATGCTGACCTACATAGAGAAAAGGGTCTGTGTAGGAATAGGAAGAAATAGAGTTGGACAAGAACAGTAAGTCGGGATATGCCAAACATCCTAAAAAATTGTTGTGATTGGAAATACGGTGTTATTATAGGCTGATACAGAATTTCTGAATTGTGATGTGGTAAAAGTGGTGATCAAGTTCCTCAGGAGAATAAGGCACTGGAGTTAGAGAAGCCAGCTAAGGCAGATACTAAAGGAATGCAGGAGTGAGGTGAGGATGCCCTATTCTCAGGATGATGGACAAAGGCTGGAAGAAATGCAACTCATACTTTTATTCACCAAATATGTATTGAATATCATTTCTGTGCTGAATACTAATCTAAGTGCTGGCATACAGCTGAAAGCAAGACAAATAAGATTACTACTTACTGGCATTTACACTGTAGTTACGGGAGACGGACAAGAACCATGTTGGTTTATTTCAGGTACCTCTTATCATGGTATCTCTTATTTTCATAAATAAAACTGAATAATATGGCAGAGAGCTGTGGAAGGGGAGGGTGCACTTTAGATTTAGCAGTCAGGAGAGGCACCTAAGCAGATGACACTTGAGTTGATACTTCAGTGATAAGGAGCTTGATATGGTTTCGCTCTTTGTGCCCACCTAAATCTCATCTTGAACTGTAGTCCCCATGTGTTGAGGGAGGGACTTGTAATTCCCATGTGTTGAGGGAGGGAGCTGATTGGATCATGGAGATGGTTTTCCCCATGCTATTCTTATGAGTGAGTTTGCATGAGATCTGTCATATTAATTAGTATTTGGAAGTTCCTCCTTTGTGCTTCTCTTTCCTGCTGACTAAGGTTGGCAGCATGAAGGTGCTTGCTTTCCCTTCACCTACAGCCATGATTTTAAGTTTCCTGAGGCATCCCCAGCCACGTGGAACTGTGAGCAAATTAAACCTCTTTCCTTTATGAATTACCCAGTCTTGAGTACTTCTTTATACCAGTGTGAAAATGGACTAATACAGAACTACCATGCAAATATTGGGGTATGAACTCTGCAGGTGGAGGACCCAGTAAGTGGGAAGGTTCTGAGCAAGTAAACCAGGCTGTATGGTCACCTGTCCTCTGAGGTCTATCTGCATGGGTCTTATCACCTCTTGATCTCATCTTTACCACTCATCCTCCTCACCCATCCTTCTGGGCCACACAGACCTCCTAACTGATTCTCAGACACTAAACATGATGTTCTTTCTCCAGATAGCTTCACAGCTCATTCTTTTTTTTTTTTTTTTTTTTGAGACAGAGTCTTGCTCCGTCACTCAGGCTTGAGTGCCATGGTGCAATCACAGCTCACTGCAGCCTCCAACTCCTGGGCTGAAATTATCTGCTCACTTCAGCTTCCCAGGTAGCTGGGATTGCAGGCATGCACCACCATGCTTGGCTAGTTTTAAAATTTTTCTGTAGAGATGAGGTCTTGCTATATTGCCCAGGTTAGTATTGAACTCCTGGGTTCAAGCAATCTTGCCTGCATGTATTGAAGGAAGTGTTGGAATTACAGGCATGAGCCACCATGCCTGACCTCATTCTTTTACTTCTTGTAGGTCTCCATGCAAACACCATCTTATGGGAGAAGGCTTTCCTGAACATTTTATGTAAATTGTATTTCACTCACTCTCACACTAGTCCTCTTCCATGTTTTATTTTTCTCCATGGCACTTATTTTTCTTCATTTCACTCCATTATTTCTTTTTGATTTTGCTCCATGGTACTTATCCTCTTATATTCTTGCTTGTATATGTATTATTTTTATTCTTCCCACTAGAGTGAGTGTCCCATGCATGAGGCAGGGACATTTTTCTAATCACTATTGTATTCCTGGAATCTAAAACAAGGCCTGGCACATGGCTCAATAAATACTCGAAAATTAATGAAAGAACATATGATGAACAGCGTTCAGCTGTTTGGTTGTAGCTGTAGCCAGTAACAGCAAAGTCAAAGCCCAGCTCCCTTCCCTGTAGAGTCAGTGTTTGTATCCCAAGGCTGTGGCATCTTCAGCTCTTGCAGTTCTTCATGTTATCCTGCCTAAATATGCACATATTGCTGTGTTCCAAAAACTGCTGAACTTGCCTTTCTCCTAAGTACATCTAATTGAACAATCTGTGTTTCTACCTGAGCTTTTTAAATTTATATCCTCTCTTGAAAGTTTGCTATAGTAACACACACACATTTTTTTTGAGTTCTTCAGTGGATTTTTCCAAGTCAGGTTAAGAAATATTTCCTAGGAGCTTTATGGTAGACAGCTTGACCTAACCTATGTCTCTGCCTCATTCCCCACTATTGTATGTCAGGCTTCTTATATTTATTCAACAGGAAAGGGACCACTTAGACATCTCTAGGAATGCACTGATTTTCTATGTCCTGGTGACTATCCTGTGTTGTTTCTTCTGTTTTGAATATTCTTGGAAAATTCTGGTAGCCCTTTAATTCTTTAAAGCTCAACTTATGGAACTCCACCAAAAGCCTCCTTTGGCTCATTTAAAGAGAGGTGATTCCTTTTTTCTTCATTTTACTTACTATATTTTATTACATGTTTGACATACTCATCATACTCCATTGCAAATATTTCCTAAAATATCTCTCCCATTACCCAATGTCCTCTCTAAGGGCAAAGACTACATGCCATCTGCTTTGCTGAATGGTACTTGTCATATATAATAGACAATAAAAGATCATAAAAATAAGAAATTACATGTCAAGATAGCTTAAGTTCTAGAAATAATAGAAATGTTTTAGCCATTCCTAATTTTTATTGATACTACTAACTCTGAAGTGTTTGAAATATGCCACATCTATTCAATATTCTTTGATACTGAGGAGATAGCACAGAGCAAAGAAGTGCCTATCATTCATATAGTCTAATTTCATTACCATATAGAACCTTTGTCCTTACTGATCAGACTGTTACGTTAGATGACTTTGTTTTCCACAGGGTCTTTTGCTGCTATGTCTCCTTCAGGGCTCAGCAGATGATACTTCACTTTTTTTCTTGACAAAGTATTTTCACACCCTCACCCATGCAGAAATGAGGTAGTATATCTAACTCATAAGAAACACAAAGCATTAGCACATACAACGTGGTCTATAACTTCCAGTACAAAAGGCAGTGTAGCTCTGTGGTGGAGCAAGGGTTTTGCAACCAGAGAGAGCTAGCTTTAAGTACTGGCTCTGTGATTTTCTTGCTTTGTGAAATAGGGAGCCTCAGAACTTCATTTCAGCATATAGAAAACAGAATAATTCATTCACAAAGGCAGTTATGAGAACTTGGTGCAGTTCTTGGCACATAAACCTTTCAGTACATGGTTGCACCCACTGTTTTCAGGGAGCTTAGGTTTTAGTGACAGGACAAAGGTCATACCTAAAATACTTTGGAAATAATCACAACATTGGGTAATGAAATGTGGTACCCTGAGAAGGTTTGTTTGTGGGCTTGAAATAATCAGAAAATATTTCCAAAATAGAAAGAGTAATTTGAGAAGGACTATAAAGGGTGAGTAGGAATGGATTAGACAGAAATAGATAGGGCATCTCAAGAAACCAGTGAACAGTTTATGGAGGTCAGGCGAACATTAATTCATAAGACATTCAAGCCATGTCCAGTGTACAGAAAACAGAGTCTGTTGCTGCTGTTATTGTCACTTCCCTTGGAGGGGACATGTAAGGCCATCAGGGAGCCAGGCTCAAAGACAAAGAACAGATGCAGAGAGAACTAGGTTTACAGTCTTCCCTGGTTCCCTCAGGGCTGCACTTGTAGCTCCCTGAATCCCAGGGCACGAGAGCTGTACATTCATCCAGCTGTCAGTCCAGATAGAGAATACCTGCAGTTAGGAGCTATGAGATTTCCCTTCAGCCTGGCCTGGTTAACACATAGAACTGGCCTGAGTAAACGCCCTTTGTGGTCAGTTACAGGAAACCGCTATGTCTTATGGAAAAGCTGCTCAAGCTGAGGCATTTTGAGAGCATCCTTCAATTCCTGCTCAAAGGCAGCAGAAACAAAGATATGTGCGTGTGGAAGAATAGAGCATTTAACTGCTCTCTGTAAGGTTGAAAAGAGGGAAGGTATGCAACCATATTTAACACATTGCAATGGTGTAGTTCATGAGGTTTTTCTAAACTAAGTGATTCCTGACCAAATGACAATAAATTCTAAACTTGGGTTGGAGCCAGGCACAGTGGCTCATGCCAGGCACAGTGGCTCCCAGCACTTTGGGAGACTGAAGTGGGCAGATCAGGTGAGCTCAGGAGTTCAAGATAAGCTTGGGCAACATGGTGAAACCCCGTCTCTACAAAATATACAAAAAAAAAAAAAAATTAGCTAGGCATGGTGGCATGTGCCTGTAGTCCCAGCTACTAGGGAGGTTGAATTGGGGGGGGGGTCACTTGAGCCTGAGAGGTGGAGGCTGCAGTGAACTGTGATTATGCTGCTGCTCTCCAGCCGGGGTGACAGAGCAAGATTCTGTCTCAAAATAAATAAATAAGCAAAGTTGAGTTTGAGTGGAGGTATATGAGATATGGCAAGGTTTCTCTTCAAACAGCCTGCTCAAACTTTTATTCTTTAATTCCCAATACTGCTCCCTCCTTCTTCTCCTTTTCTTCTTTCTGACTTTACTATGTGCCCAGGCATGCCACAGAACCAGTGACATTATCAACAGCAGCTCACATTCCTTTCCTTATTTTAAAAAAGACTGACTCTCTAGTTTGCTGCAGATGACCCCTTCCTCCTCTCCCCTCTCTCCCATTATGCATCTACCTTATCTAAAAACACTTAAATGTTTAGCCAGTCAAATCTAGTTTAAATTATACAGTCCAACCCCACCAATGGGGGAAAAGACACAAAGGCAAAAGTCATGTTAAAAATAAAAACTTCTACTCTCCTTTGTTCTAAGTACTCTAGTAGCAACCAGCCATAAGGGAGACATCCTTGTGCACAAAAGTAAATTACTTTACAAAAATCCTTTATCTAAGTGCTCATTTTTCCTTAGGACTTTGAGCCTTATTTCTAACAAGGTGCATGTTCTTAGGTGTATGTGGTTATGTAGTAGCTCTTTGTAGCCAACTTCCTTGGCAAACATTTTACTGCACCTGCTCTCTCCAAGGTCGCTAGTCATCTCCAGATTTGAAACTCATGATTTTCCCCCTCAGTTCTCAGCCTTCTTGCTCAAGCTGCCTCATTTTCTCTTTCCTTTGACTATTTCCTTTGGAAGATTAAGATAATGCACCTTGTCTTAAAGCTGTTGGCTGCTTTTCTTACCCAGTTACTTGAAGATAGGGAATATATCTTATTCATATTCCTAACCTGTCCACCACAGTAATTTTCAAGTACAAATGTTTAAACCAATGAATAGCTTTGCTCTTTACATATGAGTCAAGGACCTCTACAATGAGTTATGTTGCTTTGCCTTTCTAATTTATACTCATCACAAATTTCTAATGGGCCTCTTTTCTAAGCATGAGCCAGTACCTTTGATTCCTGTTATTATCCAAACAGGCCATTCTTGTGACTACATGCTCATGCATAAGTTTGGAAGAGCAATACTGGATGTAGCATCGCTGGGCCATATGATATTATAGAACTGAGTGAGAGTTTTGAAGCATCAGTGTGCCAGGAGCCAGCAGAATTGCAATCTCACCTTTATTCACCGAGTAACTTTAGACAAGTCATTTATTTCCCAGTTTTTTTTTTTTTTTTTGAAATAAGCAAACAAAACACAAGGAGGTATTTACCTGAGAGGTTTGTTACAAGGATCAAATTAAGGAATATTTGTGAAAATGCTCTGTAACACACAAAATGTTATATAAATTGGTTTAATGATGATATTGCAGAGTTTCACATTGAACTGTATGTTAAATTAGGGAAGATTTAATAGGGAAAATGAAGAAACATCAACCTGTTCAAAATATATTTTAACATAAATTACAATATATGTTATTTCCATAAAATGTAGCTTGACATTTGTGGGGAAATCATATTGTTGGTTTCAATCAACAGTTTCAAAAGCATTTTCTGCAGACACATGAATGAGTGTTTTGTTTATATATATTTGGAAAACACTGAATTAAAGTTCATCAAAATTCTGTTATAACTCCTTATACCTTTTAATTCAGTTTCATTGAGAAATTTCTAAAATGGGGGTGTTGAAGGTGTATGTGTTTGTGTGTGTGTGTGTGTGTGTGTGTGTATAGAATATATCTTGCCATATTTCCTAAAAATAGAAGAATAGAGAATGTCCTTCCATTTTTCTACAGAGCATCATGGATCTAGAATTCCATATAACATTTTAGAAAATGCCACTCTTGTGGCCCAAACTATTCTGTGACCCAATTACTTAGCTGGAAATAGGCCTGCAGGAATAGTAGGTAACCTGTCAAAGGTACTATATATTCTTGGGATGTGACCAAAATGCATGATCTAGCTTTAATTTGGTTTATCAGAGAAAGTCATTACCATGATATTCATTACTCTCAAGCAAATGGGCATCCTGAAAGGGAGACCCAGATGGCTGAGCTAAGATGTGGATGAGATTGGTTAGAAAGACTTACCAGGCTTTTCAATGATAATGTCAAAGAAACCACAGAAATCATCCCTGCTAACTACCCACTGAATCATTTCTTAATACTTGACCTTCTCCAACTAGACCTATGAGAGATCTTTTTTTTTTTAATAAACCTATAGTTTTATTAAGACAAAAACTGACAGTGTAGTATGAAGTTTACATTTAAACAAAGTTTACACAGAAATCTAACACATGCCTAAAAGGATTTTACAATGTAGCTCTAGATGCAAGTCTAGACAATATCAAGAACTGATGGATCTCATGACTCAAGACAGAGCATTTTGGGTATCAGTTACTTCTTAGGATTTCTTAAAAAATTGTGTGTGTGTGTGTGTGTGTGTGTGTGTGTGTGTGTGTGTGTGTGTGTTTTAAAGTGAACCACTGCCCAATATGGAAGTTTAATCTTCTCCTGAGACCAAGGCTTTTGAAATCACTAAACTCTTAGATCAATTCAGTGAAACTTGTGCTGTCAGTGACTGAAGCCAACAATGGTTTCAGAGTTCAAAGCTCAAAAAAGAGAATGGCTCCAAGAGTTTTCCCCACTAAGAGCACGGGCCCTTGTCTTTCCCTACTGTCTTATCTCCTCTACCACCCTCTTCCTCTTCCCTAACACCTCAGCCAGTGGCTTGGATGAACAAGCTGATATTTATAACTTCGTTACTGGAAAAGAAAGGGTCTTCTAATTTTATTAGCACCTCTGAGACAGAATGATCTGCTTGTACTGTATACTCTCCAATAAAAGACTTTCCCTCCTCATCAATTTCCATCTCCAAAATGGCAACTTTGGTAACTTATGAAATGGCTTAGTCCTTTGTGGGAACAGCAATAAGTTTAGGCAGGGAACACCTTGGCTTATAGGTTTCAGACATTCACAGCTTTTAAACAGTCTCTCACAGTCCTTATTTATGGTGCCAATGACATTTTTTTTTAAGGTAAAATATTCTGGACATAGAAGCAAATCATTAGTTGTCTGTTCTTTTCCATTGCTTCACCATTTCCTCTATCAGGCCCCAAATGTTAATCAAAGTGATGCTACCCATCTCCCTTTCTCCCCTCCCCATCCCTCCCCCAAATAATACACCAGTAATAGCCAAAGACTACACACATGCTACCCTGTAAAAATGCAGAGTTAACACTATTGGGAAGAAGGCTGTGGGTTGTGGAGATGCTCTTTGAAGATCTACAGTATTTTTTTGCTCTCCCACACACCCAATTCTGCAAGTTTTGTCCTTCATAGAAGGCCCTTTGCTTTTCTCAGCAAAGTGCAGAAAAGGTTGCCTTGAAACACTTACCCCCTTTCCCCTCCACTGGGATGGGTATGCAAACTATACAGCTTGAAATGGCTTTAAAGCACTTGGGCTGCTGCAGGGCACAGAAACTATACTGGCTCTTCAAGGACATCTTCTCAAGCCACCTCTATGGTGTCAAGACAAGTAGAACTCCTTCCCTTCCCACTTGAAACCCAGTCAGATGTGACAGGGGCTGGTACTCAGGAGCGTTAATTCTCGTCATCTTTTTTGTCATCATCCTCCGAGGGGTAGGAATGCCACGTCAGCCTTTCCTCATAGAAGGATATGACAACCTGTGGGCACTTGACATTGGCTTCCTTGGCAGGGACCAGGTCAGCCTCATCAGAGTTTTTCCATTTCATCAGGAACATGAGCTCTCCACTGGAGTCTGTAGCTCCAATAATCTGCTCCGGCTCCAAACCTCGAGCAAAGCCTCGTGGCTTTTCTGACTCTTCTTTCTTCTTCTTTGGTTTGCTCTCCTCTCCCTTATCTTCAGAATCAGAATCAGCTTTGCGCTTGCCTCCCTCTGATTTATCTGTCTCATGTGCTGTTTTCTGTGACTGCAGAAACTCAGCAATGAGGTCGGGGCAATCCAGGTTTTCTTCTGGCTCCCATGTGTTGTCCTCATCTGAGAACCCCTTCCACTTTAGGAGGTACTCCACTTTGCCCTTTACCACTCGACGGTCGAGAACTTTTTCCACCACACATTCCTCTTCCTCCTCTTCTAGCACCTCCTCCACTTTCTTCTTGTTTTGTTTTTTCCCCATAGTGCCCGCCAGCTTTCTGGTGTAAAGGGTGACGCTGCTCAGAGCAGCGCCCAAGAGCCCGAGAGGAATCGATGCTGCGCTACTGGCGCGTCGCGTCGGGTCACCTGGGGGAGTGGCGCCCAGGAAGGCAGCAAGCCGGGTGGCTGCAGTGGAGCCCCTCACTGAAGCGGCGTACCGCAGGCCCCAGCCCGAGAGATCTTAAAAGAAAAATGTAAGTTTACAAAATTCTATTTGGACACACTTTTTGTCATTCATTCTTTTCTGAAAGAATTTACAAGGTATTTGCACCAATGGAAATCACAAGTCTTGGGTTCTAAAAGGCTAAAAATAAAGCTTGAGTTGGGGTAGCTTTTGCCATACATTTGATAAGAAGGCCTCTCTACCAAGACAAGCTGAGAGTACTAAAAATATTAGAAAAAGGGTCACAAATGGGCAGTTCACTGGTTGCCTTTAGCACTCAGATATTATCTGTTTGGGGCACAGAGTGTTTTAAAAACTAAGTAATTATGTCACAATTGAGATCTTGAAAAATTCAGAGACTCAGCAATATAGGGCTACATTTCTGTGTGAAGACCATCGGTGATAGCTGAGCAGTATTTGTTTAGATAGGGCATATGCTTCCAATTTAACTTGGTCCTTAATTCTTTTTGGTTTTGCATGTGACCTATTTCACTGAATTATTTTCACCTGCTTGGCCCTATAGTATTTTATGGTTGGTATCCTCTGTATTAGTAGTATTGTTATTCAGAGCCTTCTAGCATGAATACTTCTTCCAACCATTCTACTTAGGAACACACACACTATTGGTAGCAATGTAAATTGGTACAAGTACTATGGAAACTAATACAGAAGTTCCCTGAAAAACAACAAGTAGAACTACCATATGATCCAGCAATTCCACCACTGGGTATATATCCAATACAGTGGAAATCAATATATTAAAGAGCTGTCTGCCCTCTCCTGTTTATTTTACCACTATTCACCATCGCCAAGATATGGAATCAACCTAAGAGTCCATCAGAAGAGGAATGGATAAATAAAATGTGGCACCTTTATACAATAGAATATTATTCAACCATAAAAGTAATAAAATGCTGCCATTTGCAGCAACATGGATGGAGTTGAAGGTTATTATGTTAATTGAAATAAGTCAAGCACAGAGAGACAAATACTATGTGTTCTCACTCATATGTGGGAGTTAAAAAGTGGATATCACAAAGATAGGAGTAGATTGGTAGTTATCAGAGGCCAGGAAGGGTAGTAGGGAGGAGGGGAAAAAAGGGTGATCAATTCAGGGGTCCGTATCCCCCAAGTTCTGGACCAGTACTGGTCTGTTAGGAACCCAGGGCACAGCAGGAGATGAGTGGATGAGCGAGCATTACTGCCTGAGCTGTACCTCAAGTCAGATCAGCTGCGACAGTAAATTCTCACGGGAGCACAAATCCTGTTATGAACTGTGCATGCGAGGGATCTAGGTTGTGTGCTCCTTATAAGAATCTAACTAATGCCTGGTAATCTGAGGTGGAACAGTTTCATCTTGAAACCACCCACATCCGTTCCCCCACTCCCATCCGTGGAGAAATGGAAAATTGGCTTATATCAAACCAGTCCCTCGTGCCAAAAATATTGGGGACCACTGGATTAATGGGTACAAATATACAGTTAGGTTGGATGCAGTGGCTCACACCTGTAATCCCAGCACTTTGGGAAGCAGAGGTGAGAGGATCCCTTGAAATTAGGAGATCAAGACCAGCCTGGCCAACACAGGAAAACAAAACCCAGTCTCTACTAAAAATACAAAAATTAGCCAGGCGTGGCCGCACACACCTGTAGTCCGGCTACTCAGGAGGCTGAGGCAGGAGAATAGCTTGAACCCGGGAGGCAGATGTTGCAGTGAGCCGAGATTGCGCCACTGCACTCAAGTCTGGGAGACAGACTCCATCTCAAAACAAACACAACAAACAAACAATCAAAAAAAACAAGATATGATTCGAAGAAATAAGACAATGTTCAATTGATCAGTAAAGTGATTATGTTAGCAATAATCTATTGTACGTTTTAAAATAGATGAGAATGATCTGAATGTTTCTAGCATAAAAGACGAATATTTAAGGTGATGGCTATCCCAGTTACCCTGACTTGATCTTTATACATTATATGAATGTATTAAATTATCATATGTACTCCCAAAAATGTACATCTGTGTCAGTAAAAAAAAAAGAAGAAAAATAGTCTTTCTATGTTTGCCAAAATATTTACCATTTCTGATGCTTTTCATTCCATCTTTAAAACTCTGAGATTCCATCTGGTATCATTTTCTTTCTGTCTAAGTACCTTTACCATTTCTTGTAGGGCATATCTTCTGGTGAAAAAATCTGTTAGTTATCAATTATTTGGAGATGACCTTCTCTTTCCTCCTTTCTTTTCCCTTTCCTTTTCCTTTTCTTTCCTTCTGCACTTTAAAGGTATTATTTTACTGTCTTCAGGACTTAATTTTTTAAACATTTTATTTATTTAGTTGACAAATAAAAAATGTATGTATTTATTATGTCCTTTAAAAATATGTACATTGTGGAATGGATAAATTGAGCTAATTAATGTATATGTCACTTCACATACTTAGGTGGTGAGAACTCTTAAAATCTACTCTTTTGGCAATTTTGAATAATACAATACATTGTTATTAACTACAGTCACCATGTTGTACAATAGATCTCTTGAATTTATTCCTAGCTAACTGAAAGTTGGCATCCTTTCAGCAACATCTCCCCAACTTTAGCTACTGCCACCCCTTCCCCCCAGCCCCTGGTAACACCACCATCTTCCTCTTTACTTCTATGAGTTCAACTTTATTTTAGATTCTAAGTGTGTAAGTGAGATTATGTGGTATTTGTATTTCTGTGCCTGATTTATTTCACTTAACATAATGTCCTCCAAGTTCAGTCATGTTGTCACAAATGACAATATTTTCTTCTTTTTTAAGGCTGAGTAGTATTCCATTGTGTACATATCACCACCTTTATCCATTCATTTGTTGATGGAGACAAACTAATTCTGTGTCTTGTTTGAACAGGCAATTAACTTGGACTGAAGTTGCAATCTGTCTCCTTAGCAAAAGATATCATGCAGCTAAGGAGACGGTTTTCAACCTGAGTCCAAGTTATTGCCTACTCAAAAAAGACGCCACATAGTGGCTTTTATTTCTATTGGTCCTCTTTAAAGATTGGAATAGATATATTAGGAGCTCAGCATCTACTGTTAATTTAACTTGCAAACCTCTCAACTGAAATGCTTTGCACTGTTTTTACTAACCTCCTCATTATGTCGACCTAACAATTTTAATCTTCAAATATATCATGCAGATTTACCAATTCAAAAACACAAAGATATATTTTAAAGGATGTTCTTTGAAGCTTCATTGGTAATTGCTATTTGCTAAAATTTCTGAAAAAATGTCAGCCAGGGTCTGGGTAAATAAATCATGATATATGCGTAAAAATTCATGATATCCAACTAGCTAAAAATAGACTTATGAGTCTTGGAATAAAAAGATTTCCAAAATATATTATATAGAAAAAGCAAGATAATAGGATTTGAACTCTGCATATACTTATATACGTAAAGCTGTATATGTAGAGTGTGTCTGGAGGTAATGGTGAAGGGAAACTTTTTGTTGTTTCTTTTTTAACCAGGGTATGCATTGATTTTTATAGTAAAAAAGTAAAATTCATGTCTCAAGGCTCTTCCTCAATATACAAATGGGGAGAAAAATAAATGTGAAAATTGGATCCTTAATATAGCTTTTTTTCTTTTTGCAACTTCCCCCTCTCACCTTTGCTAAATTTTACCTATAAAGTCATTTTTGTAGAACTAGTGGGAAAAACCAATCTGAAGAGTAAAAAAACGAAAAAAAAAAAAAAACAAACCTCAACATTTTATTTTTTCCTTAACATAAAGGTCAATGTTTTATTTCATACCTAGAATTTTCTGTTTTAAAGGCTGGGTTGAATAGTGCTTTCAGCAAAGAAGAAAGATGGAATTTATTTATTTATTTTTAAGTATGATGACTACAATCTTCTCTGTTACAAAAACCCACACCAAAGAGTTGACAAAATGATTTGCTGAAGGACATCATCCTGAGAAGATAAATAGACGTTGAAATGGTTTTGGCCTGAAAAATCAATTTGGTTGTCTATAGGCCTCATGGGAAGAAAATCACCTTTGCTGAGGAAAATATTATTTCTACCTCTGAGAGGGCCAAACCAGTATCAGGGAGGAGGGAAGCCTTTTTTTTTTGAAATGATGACACTTTCTCCAACAAAGATGAGTGTTTACAGAAAAATAGGGGACATATACTTATTTTTCTCAGCATTGAAGTAAAACCTTGTCCTTCTTTATTGTTTGCCCAGCTACAGGGCATTACTGACTTATACGTATAGGATAAAAAGGCAAAAAGCCATGTCATGCTGTGAGGGCAACAGACTGATGTCTTGGTGAAGAAAAACAGAAAACTTTGAAGGTGAGAGAAGAATAAGAGGGAAATGTGGTTGAAGAAGGACCAGCTGAGCAAACTCTTCCTGATTAAGAGTCGGCAGCTGGCTGCAGCTTTCTTCTCTGTGTTGGTTGACCCATGGGAACAACGATCACTATAGATTTTCTGTATGGAGCAAGCAGAAGCACAAATAGCCTTCCACCAGCTTCTGGGAAAAGACTAGCCAGAGATCTCTGACTTGTCACTAGCAGTCAGATTGGAACAAGTTGATTTATTAGGATGAGGAGAGTCAGAATAAGAAGTGGAGGGAGAGGGATTAGGAAGATTTGGAAGAGTGAAGACCTAGTTCAAGAGGTCTCATAGAAAAGAATGGATTGTTTGCGCTCTAAAACCAGCTGAGGGTTTAATGCAGATGATAGGAAGGGGATTAGCATCCATAAGCATCTTCTAATGGCAATATCCACAGGTGGTAGGTGTAGCCATCACCTTCTTCTTTTTAATCGATGAAGGAATGAAGATTCACAGAGAGTAAGCCTTTTTTATATTGTCAGACACTATTAAGTAGTGGAGCCAGCTTTAGACCCACCTTTATTCCAAAGCCTGTATCCTCTCCACCAGGACATCTCTCTGTTACATTGGTGCAGCTAAGGAAGCTCATGACCAGCTCATATTTACCATTTACCGTCTTTACTCTTTACTCTTTACTGTGTTAAGAGTCTCTCTCCTCCTCTTCTGCCTCTATTTTCCATTAACCAAGTTCACCCATTCTAGCGTTTAAAAGTAATTTATTTTAATCTGTTTAACAACACTTAGCAGTAGCTCTTGTTTTTCTTCATTTTATAGTTAAATTAGATTTACAGGTCAATGTCATGACAAAAAAGAAAATGTTTGGTTTTGCTCACTAAATAAAGGCATGCTGGAATTTTGGAGCTGGAATCAGCATTTGAATTGAGTTGTTGGGATCAGAGCAAGGACTAGAACCCAAGCAGTGGGACAATTGTGCAGTAATTTTAATCTCCACTAGATGGCACTGTAAAAAGTGCTTTGAAAAGTGGCTTCCTTTGGGAGAACTTTATTTCCTATTCAGCAAATATGTTACTCTCCTGGGGTACCTTACGGTCCTGGGGCCCAGTTCTCTTGAGTAGCTGGCATTCTGGCTTTTGCACAGAACTCTCTGTTCTGATGCAGCCCTTCATCCATCGTTGTCGGGAAGATGATCATGAATGATTTATCACTAATGACTCATCATTAATGAAAATTACCAGTGATTAATCTTTAAAACCTCTCCTTCTTGGGAAGTTTGCTTACGCCCCCACACTTCTTGGAGTTTCTGTTCCCCACAAACAGTACTAAGCTGTCCTGAATACCATCCCTTCTCAACTCACAAGACATACCCTTATCTTGGATTCATTTTGGAAATTTGGGAAATTGTTTCAAAGTCAATAACAGGATATCCACCCTGCTTTAAGTAAGGAAGGGGGGGATCTATGAGCTCTGCTCTCCAGAGATATACCCTTTGTCAAGGGTTAAATTATATTGTTATTAACTAATACATTGCATTTTTGTCTCTTGGGTTCTTGATTACAGTGATGATTAACTTTTAGCCCAAACTGCCAAGTTTGACACACCCAGGGATCCATTAAAACTGTTGCAGCAACAGCATATAGTCAATGATGACTATATAGCTAGTTCCCAGTCATATGTAAAGATGATTTGTAATTTTTATCTCTATTTTCTATGATCTGATCTATAATTTGATCTTACAAAATCAAATCAAAATAAACTTCCTCACTTTGGAGACTTTATCTGGAACGCTTTTGTTTTCCAAATTTGTTTAGAAGGAACAGAATATGCAAATTTCTATGCCCTGTACAGTTTCAGCTTAATTATCATGTCTTTCTATCTCCCCAGATTCAGTTAAGACCCACAGTTATATTCTCCCATAACACTCTATCTTCTACCTTCAAAGCCACTTTACACACTAATTAATTATCTATAATGTTTAAAACATGTCTGTTTTCCCTGGTATATCTGAAAGACCATTGCAACAATAATCCCTTCTGGCTTGTTCACCACTGATTCCTTAGAGCCAGACACATACCTTATATACAGTCAGTGCTAAATAAATATGTACTGAAACAGAAATAAGTGTATGATTTAGCTTTTTCTATTCAGCTCTCTGGGAAATAAATATTACTTGAGGTCTATAATATATTTTTACAAGGTACGTTTAGTTTTGAAAATACACAGAGAGCCTCACTAGGTCAAGAAGAAATGTACATTCTCCTGGTAAAGAGGTAGGAAAATTGCCTTATAGAGTGTATGTTGAGATCCAAAAGAAAAATGCTTATCTTTGTGTTATTTGAACAGAGCACCAAATAAATGAATGATTGTTGGAACTATTATATTGCTTTTTTGTCTCTTGGGTTCTTGATTACAATGATGATTAAGCAAATGGTTTATTTTTTAAAAACTAGAGTTTGGATATGATAAACTTATTTGCTCTTATTCCATCAGAGCATGTTTTGTTCTTCTGTTTTCAATTGATATATTGTTTATGATGTCTGCAATAGAGATCAAATGGAGAGAATTTTACAATGATGTAATAGAAAGGGCATTAGAATTCTAGTCAGGGAAGTAGACTGGCTATGTGATCTTACATAAGCCACCTGCTGTTTCTGAGCTTCAATTTCTTCATCTGTGAAATGAGGAGTTGAGTTTACATGAGTAGTGTGGGTACGCGGTGTCTGATGTGGGCCTCATTTATTTCCACTCCAGTATTTATATTCTTGGGTAATCTTCTTGCTTTGAATATGGGCTGAATCCAGTGCCTGGCTTCGAACCAATAGACTATGAAAAAGGTGATGAGATGCCACCTTCACAGACAGGCTACAAAAGATTGCAATTTCCATCTTGCAAGTGCACTCTCTCTGCCTTGATCTCCCTGATTTTGATGAAGCAAGCTATCCAATTGGGAGGCCCACATGTCAAGGAACTGTATATTCAGTTAGGAAAAGAAGAAGTCAAATTGTCCCTCTTTGCAGATGACATGATTGTATATTTAGAAAACCCCATTGTCTCAGCCCAAAATCTCCTTAAGCTGATAAGCAACTTCAGCAAAGTCTCAGGATACAAAATTAATGTGCAAAAACACAAGCATTCTTATACACCAATAACAGACAAACAGAGAGCCAAATCATGAATGAACTTCCATTCACAATTGCTTCAAAGAGAATAAAATACCTAGGAATCCAACTTACAAGGGATGTAAAGGACCTCTTCAAGGAGAACTACAAACCACTGCTCAGTGAAATAAAAGAGGACACAAACAAATGGAAGAACATACCATGCTCATGGATAGGAAGAATCAATATCGTGAAAATGGCCATACTGCCCAAGGTAATTTATAGATTCAATGCCATCCCCATCAAGCTACCAATGAGTTTCTTCACAGAATTGGAAAAAACTACTTTAAAGTTCATATGGAACCAAAAAAGAGCCCGCATCTCCAAGACAATCCTAAGTCAAAAGAACAAAGCTGGAGGCATCACGCTACCTGACTTCAAACTATACTACAAGGCTACAGTAACCAAAACAGCATGGTACTGGTACCAAAACAGAGATATAGACCAATGGAACAGAACAGAGTCCTCAGAAATAATACCACACATCTACAGCCATCTGATCTTTGACAAACCTGAGAGAAACAAGAAATGGGGAAAGGATTCGCTATTTAATAAATGGTGCTGGGAAAATTGGCTAGCCATAAGTAGAAAGCTGAAACTGGATCCTTTCCTTACTCCTTATACGAAAATTAATTCAAGATGGATTAGAGACTTAAATGTTAGACCTAATACCATAAAAATCCTAGAGGAAAACCTAGGTAGTACCATTCAGGACATAGGCATGGGCAAAGACTTCATGTCTAAAACACCAAAAGCAACGGCAGCAAAAGCCAAAATTGACAAATGGGATCTCATTAAACTAAAGAGCTTCTGCACAGCAAAAGAAACTACCATCAGAGTGAACAGGCAACCTACAGAATGGGAGAAAATTTTTGCAATCTACTCATCTGACAAAGGGCTAATATCCAGAACCTACAAAGAACTCCAACAAATTTACAAGAAAAAAACAAACAACCCCATCAAAAAGTGGGCAAAGGATATGAATAGACATTTCTCAAAAGAAGACATTCATACAGCCAACAAACACATGAAAAAATGCTCATCATCACTGGCCATCAGAGAAATGCAAATCAAAACCACAATGAGATACCATCTCACACCAGTTAGAATGGCGATCATTCAAAAGTCAGGAAACAACAGGTGCTGGAGAGGATGTGGAGAAATAGGAACACTTTTACACTGTTGGTGGGATTGTAAACTAGTTCAACCATTATGGAAAACAGTATGGCGATTCCTCAAGGATCTAGAACTAGATGTACCATATGACCCAGCCATCCCATTACTGGGGATATACCCAAAGGATTATAAATTATGCTGCTATAAAGACACATGCACACGTATGTTTATTGCAGCACTATTCACAATAGCAAAGACTTGGAATCAACCCAAATGTCCATCAGTGACAGATTGGATTAAGAAAATGTGGCACATATACACCATGGAATACTATGCAGCCATAAAAAAGGATGAGTTTGTGTCCTTTGTAGGGACATGGATGCAGCTGGAAACCATCATTCTTAGCAAACTATCACAAGAACAGAAAACCAAACACCGCATGTTCTCACTCATAGGTGGGAACTGAACAATGAGATCACTTGGACTCAGGAAGGGGAACATCACACACCGGGGCCTATCATGGGGAGGGGGGAGGGGGGAGGGATTGCATTGGGAGTTATACCTGATGTAAATGACGAGTTGATGGGTGCAGCAGACCAACATGGCACAAGTATACATATGTAACAAACCTGCACGTTATGCACATGTACCCTACAACTTAAAGTATAATAATAATAAATAAATTAAAAAAAAAAAGAAATAGTTATTGATCATATTCTGCACTTATAAAAGGACTTTATATTCATTATCTCATTTAATCATCACAACAGCCTGTGAAACAGACAATTGTTATCCACATTTCTTGTAAGAGTTCTAATGTCTTTGCTTCTGAAAGACAGGGACAATGTTTTATTCATCTCTAGACTCTATAAGCCTTGCACAGGCCTCATAGTTTCTATATACCTATGTATGTGTGTGTGTTAGATGATAATTGTTTGAAAAATGAATGAATGAATGAACAAATTCAATTTGTGAACAAAATTAATTTGTGAGTAAAAATAATAGGAAGACAGGGTTGAAGTGTCAGAGGCTCTCTAGAAGTTGGCTAGATGAAGTCTCGGGCAAGTTGAATATTCTAATTACCACTTAAATCCATATTAGGAAGGTACCACTGAGTCTGCTTATCTATGAGGCTAGCCTTGATCTTAGGGTAGCCAACTTCTTGATTCCCAGTGTTTTCAATTTGTAGGCTTCAGCTATGGAAAAATCTAGTATGATATTTATTCATTTTTTTTTTCTGGAGAGTGATCCTGGAAGAAAAATTAATTTACAGAAATAATTAATATAATAAGGGCATAAGCAAAGCTTTGAAAGGATATTTCAAACACATTAATCAGAGTATTCTTTGTGCCTTCCAGAAACTGGAGAGGAATACCTCCAAAGAGTTAATAGCTACTGCTTCTCATCCATCCCTTGGGCCTTTTAAATGAATTAGCAGGGCCATTCGGATTTGTCTCTACGTCCTTTCTAGACTTGGTTTCTTTGCCAACTACAATAAAAAACGTGATTTTTGATGCTGTGAAACATCTCAATAAATAAGCATACAGTTAGAATTGACTCTGAGCTTAGCAACATCTTACACATTATTCATAATTATTGTAATGCCACTCCTGGTGTGTGTGTGTGTGTGTGTGTGTGTGTGTGTGTGCATGGGGGAAGGTGAGGTGTGGGAACGTATTTTTTTCTTTAGTCTCTTCTGTAACAGTGTCGAACACTGTTTCAATCACTGTGTACATTTTTTCTCACAATTATTCTGTAAGAAAGGTCCAGTTACTATTGTGATATTGCAGATGGGAAAACTGTGACACAGTGAGGTTAAAAGCATCTTACTCTAGTCTAGATCTCAGTAGTGAGTGGGGATTCAAACTTAGGCAGTCTGACTCCACATCCGAAGCTTTTAACTATTATGTTGAATACTATCCTGACTAGATCAGAATATAGGCTAGAAGTCCATGAGTTTGTAAGCATGGCTCTCTTATTCTTCTCATTTTCGTGCAAGAGAAGTTACATGTTTTTATCCCAAAATACAATGGTGGAACAGGGATAGGATACCAGTTACAGTCACATTAAAAATAAATAAATAAAAAAGACAAAATGTAAGGAAAAAGGAGTTACCAGTTCCAAGCAAATTAGAAATCCAAATGGGCAAACTCCTGTAGGTTTCAAGACCTGGGAATAATCTATGACTTGAGGCTTCATTTTCTGAGCCATTCTTTTATGAAGAATAGCATGTGTTGGCTGGGCGTGGTGGCTCACGCCTGTAATCACAGCACTTTGGGAGGCCCAGGCGGGCAAATCATGAGGTCAGGAGATCGAGACCATTCTGGTCAACATGGTGAAACCCCGTCTCTACTAAAATAAAAAAATAATAAAAAAAAATTAGCTGGTTGCTGTGGCACGTGCCTGTAGTCCCAGCTACTCGGGAGGCCTCAGCAAGGGAATCGCTTGAAGCCGGGAGGCGGAGGTTGCAGTGAGTCGGTATCGCGCCACTACACTCCAGCCTGGCAATAGAGCCAGACTCTGTCTCAAAAAAAAAAAAAAAAAAAAAAAAGGGAATAGCATGTGTTTGTAGCAGAGTGGTCTTATTAGTCTGTGTCCTGCCTGTAGAATTTTAGGAGTCCAACAATCTTCTTTCATTTCATCATCTCTCTATTTCTGTCTTTCTGTTGGTTTAAAATTCTCAAGAGCTTTGTGGGTCTTCTGTGAATATTTTGGGGATTCACTCCATTAGATAAGAGTCTCTTCCATTTATCTTTCCTGGATAATCCCATCTCTATTCCTGGCTTCTACTTAGATGGCTGAGATCTGTGAGTCACATGACTCCCCTCTCCAGGATACCTCTGTGTGATTGAAATTCTCACCCCTTGATACTTCTGAGCCACTAGGAAAATGTGGTCCAGCCATTTTGAATTTCTCTCCAGAGTAGTCTTTCCTGACAGCGAATCTCCTAATTTTAGCATCTTTTCCAATCCGGATCGAATGAGAATTTCCCAATCACCAAGTTCCAGTTCCTCTTTCTTTAACAATTATTTTGTCAACCTATCTCTTTCCTTTTGCGTATTATTATAAGCAATGTGACAAAATCATTCTGCACCTTCAGTAATTTGCTTAAAATGCTTCTCAGCTAAATACCTAACTCCATTACTTATAATTTCTGCTTTCCACAACTGTAAGACAGAAATCCAGTAAACTTTCTGCCACTGTAAAGCAAGACCCTCTTTTTCTACATTTTCTACTTGTTCCTTATTTCCTTCTAAACCTTCACCAGGGGTGCCTCTAATATCCATATTTCTATCAACAGTCTTTTATGAAGATTTAGGTATTCTGTAAAGTTATGTAGATTTTTACTATGGATTTTCTTCACCATGCTTTTCACTTCCTTCTGCATCCTCACTAGTAGAGTCATTATCCATATTTCTACTCACAGTATATCCCAGACGATCTAGACATTTGCTATGTTCTTCAAAATCCTTTCAGCTTCTACCCATTGCCCCATTCCAAAGCCACTTCCACATTTAGTTATTTCTTACTCCACTTCCAGACATCCCAATCTATATCAGTCAGGGTTAAACCAGATAAACAGAAACTTGTAGGAGATACATTTTTAAATCTTTCTTGCAAGAAATTGGTTTATGTGATTGTGGGGACTATGCAGGCAATTCCAAATCCGTAGGGTAGGTTGTCAGGAACTTCAGGCTGGAACTCTTGCACACAGGCTGAAGCTAAAGCTGGGGTCCACAGTTGGAATTTCTACTCCTGGGAAACCTCAGCTCCACTCTCAAGGCCTTTCAATTGATGAAATCAATCAGACTATCTAGGATAGTTGCCCTTTTGAAAAACCAACTGACTGGCTGGGCATGGTGACTCAATGCCTGTAATCCCAGCACATTGGGAGGTAGAAGCGAGCAGATCACTTGAGGCCAGGAGTTCGAGACCAGCCTGGCTAACATGGTAAAACCCTGTCTCTAATAAAAATACCAAAAAAAAAAAAAAAAAAAATTAGCTGAGCTTAGTGGCACACACCTGCTCTACTTGGTAGTCTGAGGCAGGAGAATCACTTGAACCCAGGAGGTGGTGGCGGCAGTGAGCCAAGATGGTGCCACTGCACTCCAGCCTGGGTGGCAGAGCAAGACTCTATCTCAAAAAACAAAACAAAACAAACAAACAAAAAAACAAAAACAAAAACTGATTATTGACTTTAATCACATCTATAAGAAATTTTTACCTATACTAGTGTTTGATTGAATAACTGGGAAATGTCACTTATTCAAAATAACGCACAAAACTAACCATTACAAGATGGTACCTGAATTCCCATTTGTCTTTGTTCCTTGTTAACAGTGTTTCTCTTAGGGTCTTGATGAAGAGGAAAAGGATGACTAGACCAATAGCAAGATGGGAAGTGTTCCTGGGTCCCCTATTCATGATATCATCAAAAATCTCATCACTGAGGCTGGTCCTGGTGACTCACACCAGTAATCCCAACACTTTGGGAGGCTAAAGCAGGAGGACCTCTTGAGGCCAGGAGTTTGAGACCAGCCAAGGCAACAAAGCAAGACCCTGTCTCTACAAAACAATAAAAATAAAACCTTAGCCAGGTATGCTGGCATGCACGTGTAGTCCCAGCTACTTGGGAGGCTGAGATGGGTCCTTGAGCCCAGGAGGACAAAGGTGCAGTGAGTCATGATTGTGCCACTGCACTCTGACCTGGGTGACAGAGTGAGAACATTTTTTTTTTTAAATCATTATTAACACTGAACAATATCCTGAATGTGAATATACTTAAAGTGATTAGAAAACAACATAAAATAATGTGTACTTGGGAGGCTGAGGCAGAAGAATCACTTGAACCCAGGAGGTGGAGGTTGCGGTGAGCCAAGATTGTGCCATTGCACTCCAGCCTGGGCAACAAGAGTGAAACCGCGTCTCAAAAAATAAATAAGTAAAATAATGTGGATTCAATGGTTAAATTGTATGGAAAACACTAAAAGTACCATTTGAGTTTATAGAAAGAGTTAAGTAGGGCTTAATTTAAGAAGTAAAATGTTCATTGAGAAGGCAGAATGTGAGCTGAACAGGGCTCAGGTATAGATGGAGGAAAGAGGATATGACATATCCAGCAAGGGAACGGCTTGGAGATAGAAACAAAAATGGCATGTGGATGAAGCACTGAAAAGACTGCTCTCTCCCATCCATGAACTCTAGGACAATTGAAATTGGGTATATATATCATGGAGATCATTAAAACCTGTGCCACTGAATTTGTATTTGAAATAAGATTATAAAGAGTCATATGATGGAAGCATCCTATAAGAAAGTTGAATCTGGCAGAGTGGGGCAGGATGAACTGGAAGGGGCAGAAGTTATCATTGGCATAATAGGTCAGGAACTGAGATTAATAGAGTGGGGATAAGAATGTAGAGCAGGAGAGAGATATAAGTGGCATTTTGAAGCAACAAACTAAGGGCATGTGATAGAGTGAATACTGGAACTAAAGAATTGGCATGAGTCAAAATTTATGCCAAGAATTTGGTATTGATTATTTATGTTGAATTGGGATTTTACATTAGTATAATCAGGAGTCTGTAAATTCTGCTCTTTTCCATACTAATCTCCTGCTTCTGAGGCAGGTTAGAAACAAGGGTACATGACAAAGGAGACAAGAGAAAGCACAGTAACACTATTATTAGCAGAGACTTCTGCTTGAAGCTCCAGTGCAAAACTAGGAAGCTAAGGCGAACCATGTAGAAAAAAATTTAAGACATCAGAAGCAGGCTATATATAGCTTAGATCTGAAGCAAGTCAAACAGCTATCTATGTTTATCAGGTTCAGCCTGGATAGCAGATCTTCCACGGATGATGTCGAAAGACCAATTAAAGGTGTACCCTGTGCAAGAGGAAAGTGCTGGTGGCTCCATGCATGAATGAAGAGAGAATATTCACAGAGGATAGAATGAAGGGTTGCACAGAGCAGCCCAGAGCTCTAATCCTTCTGGTCCAGTAGAGGAGAGGGAAGAGAAATTCCAGCCACAAAATCAGTTCAATTTGAAACTCCACTCCTAGAAAATGTAGCCAGCTCAGTACCTTGAACTTAACCAATCCTTCTACTCTTTGGCAGGCCAAGTTTCTCTCATTTTCCTGGTTACTCATGTTTAGGGATGAGTGAAGCAGAGGGATCCTATGGGAACCTCCCTTTCTAATAGAGCACCATCACTTTATGCCTGGTTAATAGGCAGGATAGTGGCGCCATTGGTTTAGAAAGGGAACAGAGGAGAGGAGCTCTACCTGGGGTGAGAAGCTGGTGTATTAGACAATGATCACACATTTTCTTATGTTCCCTCATTTGTTCTTCACAATAACTATGTAAAAATACCATTAACATTCTGAAAGATTTGCTAGTTCAGGGGTCTCAAGATGATATAGCACACTCAAATTGAATGATTTATAAGTGAGTGAACAGAATTTAAAAGAACATGAGAGCTATTAACTGCCCCTTGGCCTGAAGGGTCAACAGGAAAAAATGGTTAATGTAACCCAAAGAAAAGCTTGGCTGCTACGGACTGAATGGTTTATGTCTCCCCAAATTCATATACTGAAGCTCTAATCCTTAGTGTGATGGCAATTGGAGGTCGGGTCTTTGGAAGGTAATTAGTTTATGAGGGTCGGGCCTTCATATGTGGGATTAATGTGATCATAAGAAGAGACAAGAGAAAGATGATCTGTCTCTCTACCATGTGAGGATACAACAGGGAGGGGCATCCATCTGCAAACCAGGAAGAGGGCCCTTAGCAGGAACCAAATTGGCAAGCACCTTGACCATGGGCTTTTCAGTCTCCAACTGCAAGGAATACATTTCTGTTGTTTAAGTCACTGAGTGTGTGGTTCTCTTTGTTATAGAAGCCTGAACTGACTATGGCTCTATGGAGAGAACAGCCTGAAGACAGCTATGGCTTTAGGCCAAAGTCAAGCCTTGTGACTTAGCAGGTGGGGTACTGGGAATATAAATACTCCAACTTCACTCTTCATTCACCCTCCAGTCTTTTGTTGTTGTCTACATTGGCTAAACACAACAGGAAGCCACAGGATAAAAAAGCCTGTCCATAAAGTTCACATAATTCAGTCTACCTGGGCACAGACTGAGCTGGAGAAAGGTGGAGAAGGCATTGAAAGCATCTGGGAAGGGGAGTAACGGAAAGAGCCCAACACAGGACAGACTGTGAACTCATGCAGACTGAGCTAATAGTTGTATTTAAGGAAGGAAATGACCCTTTGCTTGCAAGAAATGCAGGGCTAGTTGTAGAGATTTGGGATACAAGTTAGAGAATGTTTAATATGAAAAAAAGAAATAATATCAGGTACAGTGCAAGCATTTTCTTATGTTCCCTCGTTTGTTCTTCCCAGTAACTATGTTAAACAAACAAACAAACAAACAAACAAACAAAAAACTATTAGCATTCTGAGATATTTGCTAGACCAGGGTCTCAAACTGGCAGTTCAGAAACTGAATTTTATGTTTTATTTGACCTACATGATGCCTTAAAAATCAGATTTCCCATAACAAATCCAGGTTTCTGGTTTCTCTGGAAAAATCAGACGGTGTGGCAATAGCAAGTTTGCATTCTTGCAGGCTAGTATGGATGGTAACTTTAATCTTTAGACTAGATTATGGACATTGGTACAATACCTACCACTCCCTGTTGTAGAATTGTATCATACCTTCCAGGTTAATTCTGTTACGTTACCTGCCAAGTATTTTAATTTTCAACCCTGATCTACTCTCTCTTATTTTTCAGGTTAATAAATTAAGTAATAGAGAAATTGGATGACTTGTTCAAAATTTCACAGCTACTTAATGCCAAAACTTGCCTTAGAATTTATGTCTTAGGCCTCTGCATCAAGTAATCTGTTAAACCTAAGAGTGGATAACTATAAATTTTACAGTAATCAAGGCAGTGTGGTGCTGGCATAAAAACAAACACATACATCATCAGAACAAAATAGAGTCTGGAAATAAAACCACGTATATAGAGTCAACTGATTTTCAATAAAGGTGCCAAGTTAATTCAATGAGTAAAACCTTCTCCACAAATGGTGCTTGGACAACTCGGCTAAAATAAACATTTACACCTATGTCTCATTATATACTTAAATTAATTCAAGATGGATCAAGATGGAGCCTCATTCAAAATGGAGCCTAAATGTAAAAGCTAAAACTATACAACTTCTGGAAGAAAACATAGGAGCATATCTTTGTGACCTCAGACAAAGCAAAGATCTCCAGGAGAGGACACAAAAGACACTAACTGTAAAATAAAACAAGTATTTAAAGAATGGATGCACTTTCTATATAAGATAACGTGGAGAAGGTCCAGAGTGCTTAGTACTGAGTACTGGGGTTGTAAGAAAACAGACATTTAAGAAGAAGGAGCAAGAGAGGAAAAAAAGGTGTTGGCAGAAATATTGTAAGTGGTTAGGATATTCTGAATCTTTCCCAAGGCTCTAATATCAACCTATTTAATTTGGGTCTATAAAATTTATTTAGAAGTTTCCTAAAAGCCTCTTCTCTTACTAGGCTTTGTTAAACTAATGGTTCAAATTGCTGAAGCTGTTTCTTTTTGAAAATTTGAGCCCTCTCCTAGGTTTTGTTTAGTTCTCTGTCTATGGCATGCTCTGAAGCCTACTGTTTTTGTTTCCTAGTCTGAGTCAGACCCAGGTTTCGGGCCTTGACCGTCAGACTCTGTTAAGGCAATAGCTCCACACAGTGTTGGTTTACAACAACCCTATGTTTATGACGTAGTGGACTCTGGGCTCAAAAGTACCCATAGTCCTTTCTGTTGACTGGATCAATTTGTGAGGTAAAAAAAAAAAAAAAAAAAAAAGAGTATTTAGTTAAATGAGGTTATTTTTCATTTTCCCTCGTCACTTGAAAACTAGGTCTCTTCAGCTGCAGAAGGAGATGTTTGGTTTCCTAATGGTGAAAGTTTCCTCTCTTTCTCCCTAAAATATTCATTTTAGCAAATTATTGTATTCCTGCTTCCTCTGAAGCAGTCATTTATTGTTCTATGTTATATACAAAGTTAAGTGTAGAGTTCTTTTTGGATTGTGCTGCTTTGCTTCTGAAAACATACAGTAATGAAACTTCCTTATTCTTCTTTTGTTATTTCCAGAATATACTGGTATTTTTCAATAGAACAAATCTACCATTTCCACTTATCAGTCATCTCTGTTTTCTTAAAATAGTCTCTTGTTCTGATCCCACGTTTGCTCTCACTCTCTTCTGTTCTTTAGATGTTATCATTTCTGTGTTTATTATACCCTGAAGATGTTTTCTGTGTCTTTTATGCCCTGGAGATAAATAGACATTTGAATTTGGCTATCAAGATGATGACCACCATCTAATCTCCTTTTCAAATTCATTTCCTTTATGAATTGCTTTTCTTAAAGATGGAAACTTAACTTCATCTCTTGAAGAAACTGGAACAGCCAAATGGGAGTTTAGCTTCTGGGATACAAAGCATGCAGAAACACAGAACACAGAATATCATGCTTGGCAAAGCTCTCCACACAGCCTCATGTACAGCTCACATGGTATCTTCACAATATGGCTCTATGCTATGTTCATGTGAAATATAGCTTCTGATGAAGAACTTCAAAGGTGTAAAACCAACTGTATGCTGTCAACCTAGTCATGTTGTATGACAGTTTGAAGAAAATATGAACTGTATAAGCAGGAACTATGGACCCAACACAGTGATATTTCAATATCAGAACTTTCTGTGGAGTAGGCTCTTGTGTGTGTTGAGGCTCCTGTCTTCTATTTTAGCCCTCCTGTAGCGCTGCTATTACTATATCATTTGAGGTCCCAGAGTAGTTTAGGATGCCATGGAAAAGGCAGAGGAAGCTAGGAAGATTTTATGTAATAAATTTGCAAACAAAAAGAAATCAGCTAACAAATATAGCTGTAACCTGCCCTTAGAACTTCTCCAAGTCTTATCCTCCCTCACCAGAATCTGGCCTGTTTTTGTGAGACACATTTTTGTTGTTCCCTAGTTTTAATAAGATAATACAATTGCCTCCTTTTTAAAAATTAATTTTTAAATATCAAAGCACCAAGAGCAAATCACAGACTATTTGGAAAACATTATGATTAATAAGCAAAAAATCTTGTCAGTGAATTTTCAGCAAGTGCCAGGATTCTGGGCATTTTAAGCACATTTTGTCATTTTCTCATGACAGCTACTGTGAGGTTTGGTATTATACTTGTTTTACAGATGGGACTGGGAAAATTAAATTTGATGGGGCAGGGAAAATGTGAATATAATGTACTGGTAGTCAAATGCAGAGCTGGCACTGGAAGCAAGTCTCTTGGACCCTGAAGCACATGTTTTTACTGCTCTGGTTGGGCCTCCTTATGGCTTGTTGGTCCAAGATTAAGGAAACATATCCTGACATGAGCTTAGTTCTATGCTGAGGACTAAGGACAGCTACATAGATGGAGCTTACTTTCTAAAAGTTACAGCAAATATACATCTTTCTTTTCCTAAGCAGAGATAATAACATGATCAAGGTAAAGTTGTAAGATGATTTTGCCACCATTATGCAGGATGGACTCAGAGAAGGGTGACTTGTGGCAGGAACCCTAGCTGGGAGGTAATTGTTGTGATCCTGGTGTGACTCTACCAGGGCTGAGACATACCATTTTGGATTTGCTTTGGTTCCAATGTCTTTTCTTCCTAATATGTTTTTTGGCCTCAGGGTGACTGCAGGTGAAATACAGTCCCTTAGCCACTCTTTTCTTTTAATCCCCTGATCCCAGTCATCCTTTAAGCTTGTTCAGTTCACTAATTAGGACACAAGGGATTCCTTTTTAGCATAGGCTGAGGCCCCGAGTCCTCAGCCTGATAAGGCCTGTACAGTTGAGGGTGGAGGTGTTTGGGAAGAGGTAAAGGAGGTTATTGCTATTCTGGCTAAGTATTTGTCCTGCCTTGGAAACTGTAAAACAGCTCAGTTCCTTTCAATGAGGATTTGGGCCTTCAGGAGCCTCTCTTCCATCACCAAGCACTCCTTCTGGCATTGCTGTACAGTATCAACCCAGATGCTTCTGGGATTTCAGAGCTGCAGCAGACTGGCAGTATCACCTTCTTGTTTCTCGCCTTCCTAGGCTGTAATTCGGGCGCCCTGTTTACCTGCAGAGAACGGTGATTTGCACATCAACTGTCAGCCTGAAGCTATACTTTTTCTGTCTGATTCTATTGGTGCTCATTATTTACTATTCTTTTTAGCCAAATAATATGTGAAAACATGAAGATGTTGCAGAGAACCAGCCAAGTCTTAACAAAATACCTACGAATTGCAGATTCCATATAGCTGTTTCCTAGCCTTGCATTGGTTAGAGCCCCCCAGCCCAAATGTCTGCATCTCAGAGAAAACTTTAAATGTGAAGTTGAAAGTGTCTTATAAGATTGGTTAATTCTGAAGGTCAAGTCAGACTGTGCAACCCCCTCTTTGCTCTTTACGGCCTTCCTTTTCTACTACCATAAATGGGAATGTTAAGGTGCAGTTACATATACTAAGGTTAAGAAAAGAGAAACTTGAAGAGGAAAACAGTATCTCTTGGAAGAACAATTTAGGAAAGCAAAGTGCAGCCATTATTTTTCCTGCAGTTGGTGTTTATGAGCTGAGAAAACTTACAAGTCTTTCTTCTTTACAAGTAGCTTCCTCCTTTGCCTTCATGAATGAATTGCCTTCCCAAATCACTGCCCGTGGGCATCATTATAGGGCTAATGTAGAGACAAAGAATAATGCCCAATAATTTATCAAATCTTGGATACTGAAAAATTTCCATATTTGACAATTCCTTGCCTACTACATTAAGAAATAAGACAGTGGGGTTAGCTCCCTCTAGAGGTGATCACTTGCAAATGTTGAAAGATGGGATGAGCTGGTAATTGGGTTTCCCAAATTGGAGCATCTGAAGGCAGAGTTCTCATCCCTTGCTCCCTTGACTGATCCCATGGTGATGTCTGGTGGGCATAAATTCAGAAAATGAGTCAGCAGTAAGAAGGATATGTAAGCTAAGAGAAATGTAAGATGATGTGCACAGTCAGCCCATTGCAATGCTTAAGGATAAAAAGAATACCACCAATTTCCCATTAGATTCCAGGGTCAGATTTCCCCTCCTGTGTCAATGCCTCCAGATGCATAGTTTACCCCAGGGATAGGAATTAAGTGGAAACTTTTGGAGAACATTTAGTTTCCTTGAGTCTTCAGGATGATAGACTTTTGTCCTTGGGTTTAGGGCTTGATTACAATATATGTTTATTCTGCCATAGCGTCTAGATGTGGAAAAGCAGACACAGAACAGATGAACACTTTGATACATAAGACTGTCCAACTTGACAAAGGCAGCTGTATTCCTTTTTATTCCTAAAAAGAGAGGTCCAAACCTCCAACACACCCAATTTAATCTGCAAAAGCAATTTTAATGACCATGAGTGCTATTCTCTAATTCTCCTCCCTAATTTCCATAATCACTCTGGGTCTGTTCTCTAAATAGACATTTTTGAGAAGACCAGTTAAGTGAGAACATTAAGGAGGGTAGAACTTTTGAAAAGAAAACCCTGAGGGTCTGGCCCCAGGACTGGAATGTGAGCAAAGTGACCAAGTGATGTAGCCTATTAGGCACTTTCACTGTTTCTTGTTTTCAAGAACTACACATGCATGCCTATTCACAAGAGTAGGCACTTGGGTCTTGGTGTCACTGTCATGTAATCCTTATGGAAGTTTCCCTTGTTACTTGCTTGAAAATATGATTTGACTTCTTATTAGTGATGGAACTTCACTGGGGTTGTGTTATAAACAGAAAGTTCCCTTGACCAGGTAGACCATTTGGTCTGCACCTGGCCTCCAAGAGTCCCAACCCAAAGTCAGATTATAGTTACCTTCCTCCTGACTGACCCTGTAGTTGGCCTCCAACAGGGACAGCAAATAAGTTTCATCTAATTTTTTGGCTTTGATTGGAAGTAGCTGCCTGGGATAGTATTGAAAGTAAAATTATGAAGCTGTGTCCAGGCTCAGAGAGAATTAATTCCATAGTTGATATGAAATGACTATCATAGACATAGGTGAGGGTAGTGAGAACATAGATGCCAAGCATTTGCCATGCTAGGACATCTTGTCTGTCTTTGAAGTGACTCCTTGTACACACTACACCTAGTTTCATATCCATATTATTCATTCTACTTATTCCCTAACTTTCCTGGGACCTACCCTTAAGTGATATTAACAACTGTCACCTACATAGTACTTATTGTTTATTGGATGCTAATCTAAGCATTTATATATACTCACTCTCACAACAACCACGTGAAATTCTTTTTATTACCTTTATTTTAAAGGTAAGGAAACTGAAGCACAGAAAGGTTAAAAAAAATTGCCCGAGGTCACAACTAGTAAGTGGAAGACTGAGAATTTCAACCAAGGCAGTCTGGATGTAGCGTACCTGCATGAAATAGCTGGGCTATTCTGCATCTGTAATTAGTGTGACGAGTATTCTAATCTCTCCAAGAGCCCTGTCCCCTCACACACCTCTAAGGTCAGCCTCTTTTGCCTCCCATACCTCCCTCTTTTCTTTTCAGAAAGAAGCACAGAGATACAAACTATAAGCCCTCTCAGTAATTGTTTTCAATTTTTTCCTGTTATAATTCCATTATCACTACTTTCTAAGGTTAATGTTGTTCTAAGACTAAATCCCATAATAATAGGTTTATTAATTTTGTGAGGGTGAAGAGGAAATGTTCTAAGAAGGATGGATTCAAAATCCTGAGTAGGGTGAGGAGAAGAAATGAAGAGTAAAATGAAATAATAGCATCAAGGCAGCATAATTGTGGGAAGCAGTAGAATATTAACGTTTCTATAATTGGAAATTTTAGGTTCTGAAATTAATTAATTCAGCAATCAAGTATTTTGTGTCTACTATGTATCAGGCACAGAGCTGACCTTTGGAAATAAAAAGGAGATTTAGGAAGATCCACTTTGTCTAAGCACTTTACATTTATGACAGATAAATAGATATGTAGACAAACAAATATTATGAGTTAGACTCCTAGTCCTGACCCACTCTGATCCTAGGAAGAAGAGTGACTTTTCAATTTGAATCTGCATTGAATGTGGCTTAGCCCCTTCTAGGATCTTCTTGGTGTCTGTCCACCAGGAAATACATTCTGATCTGCTGTCTGGGACATGAATAAATTTACTGGGGTAGGCTCTGCCCTTGTGGAGTAGGCTGTGATTTCTCAGTAAGATTGATGTAATAAGTGACTTTTTGGGTGCAGTATTAATACCATTTTGTGCCACACACATAAAACACATGTTCCAATCTAACTTCAAATAGTAACAACACCAATATATTGGTAACCATATGTACACCTCTTCCTCACTTTCAATTCTATCTGAATTCATAGAGGGTCATTTACCTCAACAGTTCATGTAATGCTCCTGGAGTTTTAGTGAACTTCAGTGCTTCCTTGACTCCTCCATTATTACAAATGGGCTGAAGAGGTTATCCAACTCTGGCCCAGAAATATCCTCTCTGCCAAGGTGGCAGGAGTAATAGTTGTGATTCATGGAATAATTGGTAATCACTATTAGGGTTAACAGAAACTCATCTGTAATGTTTTGTAAAACTTAAAGAAACATTTCTAGTGTGTGTTTCACTGTTTATAGTAGCTTGTCAACACCTTGGAAACTGAGGTTCTAGCTGACAAAACTCTGAGGGTGAACATGCACTGAATTAGGTAACACCCAGAGAATGGATGCCAGGATATTTCTCATGGAGCAAGGGAGGGTTGCCATGGCTTTTCTCAATGACCTGGCTTCTCTTTGTAAGCTCATTTGTCATACAAAAGACATTTTGGGTATCATGCCCAATAAGAAGTTCTCCCCGCTTTCCTTTTGTCTTTCTACAGTACTCTGTGATATGGTGTTGATGGCACAGTATCATCACCATGTGTTTCCTTGTCTGTTACCAGAGGGTTGACTCCTAGAGGGAAAGAATCCTGACATAGTCACCTTTGTGTTAGCTTGCAAGACATAATTTTAGACAAGAAGAAAAGAAAGGTGCAAATATGCTAAATGAGTTTGAAGCACCCTCAACCAGGCTAGAACAGGGTATCCAAAGGAGAGAGCCAGAACTTTTGAAAATAGACTTCCAAAGACAGAAGATAGACCCTCTGGGCAGGTGTGTCAGAGGGAATCAGAATCTCATTCATTTTGTTCTCCAATTCAGGTCCTGACACTCGGTATGTTGAGTATAAAATTTCAGAATAAAGAGACCGTGGCCAGTATGAACAAGTTAAAGACCCTGAGTGGTTATTAACTACCCCAATTTGAGCAGTATTCATGGCAGTTATGAAGCCAGATGATTAAATGTACCAAACAACCTTTAAGGTTGCTACATGCAGGCTTGGATATGGGAGCGTGACTGTGGGATGCTAGAAACTTGAAAAAGCTTTGGGGGACGGGTTTGGGTGACAGACTGTAGAGAACAGATGAAAACCTTAAGGTTTCTTAGCCTTAAGAAAAGAGCACTGAGTAGCAATTCAGTAGTGACTCCAAGATATAGAGAGATGGATTCTGTGGGGCTGCAATTTGAATCCATGGTGTGTACATGGCTTGATCTTACTCTATATATAAATCTCACTATTCACCCTTAAGAAGGTTTAAGTAGTTTCTCAGCTAATTTTATAATATGTATACATTATTGACAAGGCCAAAGAAGGGAATGGAAAGATATTATGGATGGAATATGATTTTGTGTGTAGTAGTTGAAATGAATAGTTGGTCTGGTTAACTAGGGAAAGAACACAATTTACCTCAATCCTGGGCTAACTATGACCCAGGCAGATAGTAAATGTTTACTGTAGGTGCTTGCTAAGAGGGACTGCATTATCATGAGGACTTTTAACCAAAAAACATCACCCAAAATGAAAATGGAAAAATAAATAGACAATGAAAAACTATAAAAATGGAAAAGTAAAATTCCACCCAGAAGATTGTATTAACATACAAAGGGCAAAACATTTTAGAGATTAATATTTTTAATAGTCATCAAAAGCTGCTTATGATAGAAAGAATACCATAGGTTTTTTAAAACTTCACATCTTGAGAGTTATTTTCCCCAAACCAACGAATAATCTTAACAACCCCAAAGTCTAATTATTAGGAAGTTGAGCTCTCATTCCCAATTTTACTCACATGTCCTTGAATAGCCATCATTTTGGAGGGTGAATGTTGTTAAGGCCTTTCTTCATTCCCCTGACAATGCCCCTCATCCCTGTCTTGGCCTCTTCCCCAGCAGTAGCAGCATTTATTAAGTGTGTACAATGTTTAGGCCTATGCTAAGGACTTATATTCCTTAGCTGCCTAGTCCTTCTGTTGTACGATTGTTAACACGTTTCATAGGAAAGTGCAGCTCAGAGAGGCCAAGATTGCACTCTAGGAGGCAAAATTACCAAGGAGATGCTGAGATGAGTTCAAACCTAAATCTATTTGATGCAGAATTTTCACTCCTAAATCCCAAATTGCACAACTTCCATGTCTGACCTTATGCCAGCACTCAGCCTGGTTAGTTTATCCACTGCTCTCCATCTGACCATTACTAGATTCTGGGTTCCTTGAGAAGCTTTTGATTTATTCATCTATAGAGCTCCCTGGCTCCCAGAAAACACTCAGCATTTGTTGAGGGAATGAAGAAATGAGTGAATGAAACAATGAGGACTTCTATATGGAGGCATGGGGTTGAATTTCAAGAATCTGGGAACATTCTAAACATTTAGAAATCCCCCAAACTCATTGTTATATCTAGAATCCCAGCATGATACCTGCTATGTAGTTCACTCTATGATTTTTGCTGGTACAAGTAATGCTGTTGTGAAACCTCATACAAGTGTTCTGGCATATTAGTGCAAGAATTCTCTTGGGAATATATATAGAATAAAATTTCTGAGCTAGTTTTCTCAAGTTCACTAAGTAATAACAAATTGGGGTTTTTAAAAAAAGGTTTTCTACAGATTTACACTCCCATCAGCAGTGAGAAGAGCGAGGATTCCTGTTATGCAGTCTTAGTTTGTCTTCCCCCAAGTACAGATCCTGAGACAAGAATTTGGGTACAAACAGGTTTTTCTGGAGGGTGAACTCAGAAAGCACTGTGGACTGTGATGCAGAGCTAAAGAAGAGAGGAAAATCAATACAAGTTATAGGAAAAGTTATATGGATGATTAATACTATGTATAGCCAATTGGGGCTCATTCTCACTGGGGATCCTTTGAGGAAGCTAGCATGTATAATTACCATATCCTATCCCTTGTTGGATTAGAATTGTTCCAGTTAGCCTGCACATGAATGCTGATGGCAGGAGACATCTAGGGTAAGCCAAAGAAGATATGCCAAGCACTGGCAGTGTCTTCTACACTAAGTATCCTGGCCAATGCTTGACATTGTCAGAGTCTTTACATCTTGCCAATCTATTGGGTATAAAATATCTCAATGTGGCTTTAATTTACATTTCTTGGTATACTAACAGAGTTAACATCTCTGGATATGTTTGTTGGCTATTTGCATTTCATGTGAAATGCCTATTCTTGTCTTTTACCTACTTTTTATTAGGTTGTTGTTGGCTTTTTCTTATTTATCTGTAAGGACTTCTTTATATATTCTGGATATGTAGTAGGGACTGGCTAACTGTTCATCAAACCTATCCCCCTTCCCTTCTGGGCACGAAACTAGACTGTTTCCATCCTGCTTTGCAGCTAGGTGAGGTTTTGTGACTAGCTTCTGATAATGGAATGTGAGAAGAAGTGAGGCATGCAAACTTTCAGGCCTGTCCAAGAAAAGCCTCCTCTGTGATCTACTACCCTTTCTCTCCTCCCATCTGCCAGTTAGCTACTATCGATTAGGGAGATCTTCGAAGCCAAGTGTTAAAGATAGAAGAGCCTCTGCAACCTGGAGTATTACTGAGTTAAGGGAAGCCTTCCCAAACAGAGACTGGAATTTGCATGAGCAAGAAATTAGTTGCTTTCATGTTATGCTACTGAGATTTTAAGATTTATCAGTTAAAGTTATAGCAATCTCTTAATAGAGGATACTGACCTTTTATAAATTACATGCCACACAAATATCTTAGATTGAAACATGTAGCTTATGTGTGTGGCAAAAAATGACCTTATTAATATATTCCCAAGAAGTCATCTTACCTACCCAGTCAAGGACAAAACCAGAAAATCACAGGCCTAATCCTGTGCCTACATAGGGGCAGAGCCTACTCCAATACACCTATTCATGACCCCGACAGCAGATCAGAATGCATGTTCCTTCCAGGCAGTCAGATGCCAAGAAGATTGTAAAAGGTGCTAAGCCACACACAGTGCAGTTCCAAATCAAAAATTTACTTCCCTCCTAGAGAAAGTGCAGGTGGGCAGAGAGAGGCCGGGACCAGCAGTCTAACTCTAATGGAGATACATCTTGTTGGAACATGAAACATAGAAGGAGGCCCTCTTCCCATGAACCAAAGATCTTGCAAGGCTGCCACCCTGCTGGATATCACTGTGATTGTGGAGATTGTGCTTGGCCATGGAGCTAGTGGAAGTTTGACTTCTCATTTTAAGGAATCTTAGATTAACTCTGTATTATCCTTCATGCACAGAAGATATCCTGTAATGGGTTGCAATGCAGGGCTGGATGTTTGGAACAGAGAAGAAGGAGAAGAGGCCTGAAGGAAAGGAGAAGGTCATGCTTAGTGAACAGTACAATGAAGTGCATTATGTGGAGATACCAAGCACCTTTACATTAATGAATTTTTAGGGGGATCTGAGATTATATCATGATCTTAATTTAGTTGAATCTTCCCTAAATAATTCATCCTGGGGTTCAATAAACCACTTTAGGATCAACATGGAAAGGAAAATAAAAACCTATTATTTTTGAAAACAGGGTATTATTAAACTAAGGTCATTAATGACAGTAGTAATTGAGATTATAGGCCTTGAAGTCATGTATAACTGCTTCCAAATCCCAGTTTTGCCACTTCTTGGTTATTTAACCTTGGAAAAGTTACTTAAACTCTCTCAGCCTCAGTTTCCACATCTGTAAAATGAGAATAACATACTACATACATCATACAATTTGTGGTAAGAAGCAAATGAGGTTTAAAAAGTTCAACACACTTAGTACAACATCTAACCTAGAACATGGTAGGAATCCAACAAATGGTGACAACTGTTGTTATCAGTCCCAGGTCATCTCAAATAAGATAACATATGTGATACATAATCTGTAAACTGAAGTAATCTGGCTCAATGCTCCCAGAATACTTTGCTTCTACCTCTATAAAAGCATTGTTCACTTTCTCACAGTACAGTTGTCAAGTTGACTTTGTCTTATGAGCCAGTGGGGCCCAGGACTCTGATTCAGACTGTGGTTCAAGGGGAAAGAGCAGGTCTAAGTAGGGTGCTGCTGTGGGACAGAGACCACCAAGATCTTGAGAACATCTGGGGGAAAAGAGGAGAGAATGGTAAAAATAGACACTAGAACCAATGAGACTGTATAAGTGATTGCATTCCATCCTGTAAAGATATTTTTTATGCCTTCAATATAAAGAGCTTAGAGTCCTAATTTTGGCCATGGACAGAGAGGAAACTCTCATGGGCATTAAGCCCAGCTGAAAGTGATTACATGCCTTTATCTACTTGTTTTTCTCTAAATCACCCCCTCACATGTAGATGTCCTACATCCAGCACATGTCCTGAACAGGCGACATCTTTATAAATATTATTCTTTATTCTATCTCCAGAATCTAGCCCAGTGACAAGGAAATGGTGAGTCATCGGTGCATGCTAATTGAATACATTAATTTGAACATATAAGAGGTGTTGTGTTCACTTTGGTTGGACCCCTTGTTTTTTATCTACTCCTAAAGCAGCCCTGAATTATCAGAGGAGAGACAAGAGAGAAAAGCAAAGGACCATAGAAATCTACTGCTTTAGCAGTCACATAACCAAGGATTAGGTGCAAGCCATAGTGAGAAAAAGAGCTGTTCTAAAGTACAATTGGCTACCATACAAGAAAGTGAGCTCCGGCTAGGGAGGGGAGGGAGTAGAGGTGTGGTGGGCACCGAGCAGAAGTTGCATGGCCATCTGAGGGCAGTGTGGTACAGGGATGCCTGCACTGGTTGGACCATATCATCACCCCTACACACGGCTAAATCAGAACCTCCTGTGGATGGAATTTTTAAAAACAAACAAACTCATTCCTAGGTCCTTTTCTCAAAAATTCTGATTTAGTAGATCTGAATTTGGACCCAGACATCTGTGAATTATAATTAGCATACTTTAAGAGCATCCATTCAAGTGCAAAGTTTGATGAATTTTGACAAATGTATGTACCCATATACTCACTGAAATCAAGATGTGCAACATTTACATAACTCCAGAAACTTCCTTGGAAGTTCCAAAAATGTCATTGTAGTCAATTGTTTCCCTCTCAGGTCCAGACCACCACTGGTATGCTTTTTGTCATTGTAAATTAGTTTTTCTGGATCTAGCATATGATCTATCGAATCTACAGTGTGAACTCTTTGTGTCTGACTTCCTTCCTTAAGCATAATGCTTTTGAGATTCATCTGTGTTCCCAAGTATACAGGTGGTTTATTCTTTTTTATTTGTGTGTAATATTCTGTTGCCTGTATATTTTACAATTTGTTTACTCATTTACTTGTTGGTGGGTATATGGGTGGTTTTGAATTTTTGTCTATTATGAATAAAGCTGCTATGAACATTTATATACAAGTATTTGGGTGGACATTTTCATTTTACTTGGGTAAATACTTAGGGCTGAAATTGTCCCATTGTATGGTATCTATTTAACTTTGTAGGAAATTGCCAAATTGTTTTCCAAAGTCGTTGTTGCTAATTTAAACTTCCCACAAGCCGCGTGTGAAAATTCCAGTTGCTCCACATTTTTGCTGATACTTGACATTGTTAGTCTTTTTGAATTTTAGCCATTTGATGAAGTATGTAGTGGAATCTCATTGTAGTTTGAATTTTTGTTTTCCTTATGGCTAATGTTGTTCAATATATTTTTGTGCCATTATTGGCCATTTGTATATCTTCTTTTGTGATATATCCATTCAATTTTTTGCCCATTTTATTAAGTTGTCTTCTTGTTATTGAGATTTTTTTTTTTTTTTTTTTTCCTGAGGCTGAGTCTTGCTCTGTCGCCCAGGCAGGAATGCAGTGGTGCGAGCTCGGCTCACTATAACCTCCACCTCCTGGGTTCAAGCAATTCTCCCATCTCAGCCTCCCTAGTAGCTGGGTTTACAGGCATGCACCACTATGCCGGGCTAATTTTTGTATTTTTAGTGGAGATGGGGTTTCACCACGTTGGCCAGGCTGGTCTTGAACTCCTGACCTTGTGATCTGCCCGCCTTGGCCTCCCAAAGTGCTGGGATTGCAGGTGTGAGCCACCACGCCTGGCCAGTTATTGAGTTTTTAAAGTTCTTTATATATTCTGGATACAAATCCTTTGTGAGATACATGTACTATTAATGTTTTATCCCAGTCAGTATCTTTCCTTTTAAATTTTCTTAATACTTTCTGTTATAGAATGAATCGTGTCATTCCTTCAAAATTCCTATGTTGAAACCCTAACTCCCAGGACTTTAGAATGTGATCATATTTGGAGATAGGACCTTTAAAAAAGTGCTTAAGTTAAAATGAGGCCATAGGGTAGGCGCTAATTCCATCAGATTGATGTACTCATAAAAAGAAGAGTGTGAACACACAGGGATTCATGTTCACAGAGGAAAGACCATGTAAGGACATATTGAGAAGGATCCATCTGCAAGTCAGAGAGAGGTCTCAGGAGAAATCAGCCTGCTCATACCTTGTTCTTAGACTTCTAACCTCCAGAATTGTGAGAAAATGAATTTCTGTTGCTTAAGTCACCCAGTCTATAATATCTTGTTATGGCAGCCCTAGCAAACTAATATAATGTCTTTCAAAGAGTAAATATTTTTAATTTGATGAAACAATATATCCTTTTTTTCTTTACCATACATGCACAGATCTGTTTCTTGGCTCTCTCATCTGGTCCATTGATCTATACCCGGGTGTCTATTTTTAATGATCTCCATAGGTTATTATAATCCATAGCCAAGTTTTGAAACCCCTGAGATGTCACAAGATCAAGAGATCGAGACTATCCTGCAAACATGGTGAAACCCCATCTCTACTAAAAATACAAAAGTTAGCTGGACATGGTCACGCACACCTGTAGTCCCAGCTACTCGGGAGGCTGAGGCAGGAGAATAGCTTGAACCTGGGAGGCAGAGGTTGCAGTGAGCTGAGATCGCACCACTGTACTCCAGTCTGGCGACAGAGTGAGACTCTGAAAAAACAAACCAACAAACAAACAAAACCCGCTAACTCTTTAATTCTATGAGAGCTCTTTCAACAAGTAACCACCTGTATGAATCAACACTAGAAAGGCACAGAATAATAAAATAGATAATCTCCAAGAATCCTAGAGTACTTCTGTTCTCCCTTAGCACCTGAAGTCACCCAGAACTCAAAACAAGTATGGATTAAAAGAAATTACCATGAAAAGAGATGTTGCCTAATTGTTGAAAGTCCCAGAAGCATCTGTTAAATGGCATTAGCATTCATTCATAAGCATCTGTTAAATTATGTTATGTCGATACAAGCTAAACTGAATATTACTTCGACATAGAAAGATGTTCCTTCATTTAATGTAAGAGGAGGAACAAAAAGTGTCCTGGAGATGGAATCAGATAAACTGATAAACACTGTGCTAATGGATAAATCCTAGCACAGTGTTTACCACTGAGTGCACTCATTGAAGTATATGGTATCCCCAGTGCCTGGAATGTACCCAACACATATTTGATGCTGGCTGGGTTGAATGAATGTGCTAAAGAAAGGGGGAAAAAGTGTTTAGAAAATTTGTAAAAGAACCAAGTTAGTGAAGTATCTAGTAAATGATACAAATACATAGAGGGGTAGCAATTTAATGATATAGTTAAGAGCAAAATCATTAAAGTCAGAAGCTTCTAGGTTCAAATCCTAACTGTATTTACCAACGGTGACTTTAGGAGAGGTATTTAACTTCTCTAAGTATTACTTACTTCTGTAAATATTAGGAAAATAAACACAATATTGTGAGCATTAAGTAAGGCAACAATTACTTAATTAATGTCTCTCTTTACAGCTGTAAGTCCACTTCTTAAGAGTAAGGACTGCATTTGTTTTATGACCTTATTTTAGAGCATAGAAAAATGCTATATATTAATTCTGTAAATATTTGGTGAATGAGTGATAACACATTAAATACTTAATATTGTGTTTTATATATGATAAGCCTATATTAATAGTAACCCATTGTTATTTTGAATTTTATTCTATCTCAGGAAGGACAATATTGTTATAATCAGCTAATTCCCCATCGATTGCACCCGCTATCTGTTATGAAAACAAACAATCCAATTAGAAACCGTGTACTTAATGTAGTACAATTTATTAATGGTCCACTTCTTGATGGATATTCATGGGGTCATAGACTCTAACTGTGTCATAAGCAATTTTCATGCTGGTATTTGAAAGGGTCAATTATTGGTTCAAATGACATTTCTTTCAACAGGGCACATTTCCATGGATGACCAAACACATGAATGTATTCAAAATAGAATTAGCACCACATCTTGGTTGTCTCCATTATGAAAAGTGCATGAAGGCAGACATAGAAATTTCTTTTCTAATGTATGTGTGGCTCTGGTTTCCATGGTCATTAAAAAAATTGAGAGCAAACAGCCCATTCCAGAATGATAATTAGAAAATGGGCTGCTTGTGATTAATAGCTGATATATTCTGAGGCCTCAAGTACTTGGAAAATGTTGCCTCTAGCTTTGTAATTATTTATTAGCTATTAAATAATCAGGCCAGAGGTAGAGCTCAGAGGCTTTGTGAATCCACTATACTCTTACCGAGGGCACAAACACAAAAAAGTTAAGTGTTATGTTTTATTTGACAAAGTAGCACAACCATTTTCAGAGAAATCAAAATACCAGCATTTTATTCATTTTGTAAGTTAACTGTTTGTGAGTCAGTACTCCAAGTTGGGCCAAAATGGCAAATTCCATCATTCCAGCAGTTTATGATATAGCATTTGCTGATGCATACATGTTTTAGAAGCCGGCCTGCCCCACTGGTTGAATGGTGTTGGACAGAGAAGATGCAGAATGCTGGTTGCATAGATCCAAATGCTGTCATTTGAGGGCTGACAGAAGAACTCAGTGAAAATCTCAACCTCTCTCTTTTTTCTCCCTCATCTGTTCTTCTCAGATTGGCTTAAGCACTAGAAATTCCCACCTTTATGCACATCTTGACTTTAAGATGTTGAAATCTCCTACTAAAATGCAAGTGCATTATCTTCCATGAGGAACTGAGTTTATTTAAACCAGCAATTAATTATTTAATTACTGATAACACCATTGAATCTACTTTTAAGTCACAAACTTTGGGATCAGAAAGATCTGAGTTCAGGTTTTAATTTTGCTACTTTTGAATTGGGCACATTATCCAGAGACTCACATTTTGCAGTGACAAAACTACTGAAATTTAGTTTTTCCTGAAAGAGAAAACCAAAGTCTTTACTGAGTGATCAAAGATTCTTTTGATTATTGATTCCAAAAGCTATTCATGCTTCACAGCAGGGAACATACATTTTGAGAGTCCTGAAAATTTTAAAACAAGATTAACTTCAGCAGCCTCTGGAAGAATTAGCTCCATGAAATTCTGTATTCATGTGATACTCTTGATTTTTCTAGAAGGTTACTATGTACTAAAGCTAGCTGTTAGATTGATTTAGGAAAATTCTGTCTTCCATGTCATTTCCTGTCTTGTATAAGAGGAATCCACTTAAAAAAAAAACTTATCGAGAGGGCGGAGCAAGATGGCTGAATAGGAACAGCTCCAGTCTCCAACTCCCAGCGCGAGCGACATAGAAGACCGGTGATTTCTGCATTTTCAGCTGAGGTACTGGGTTCATCTCACTGGGGAGTGCTGGACGATCGGTGCTGGTCAGCTGCTGCAGCCCGACCAGCGAGAGCTGAAGCAGGGCGAGGCATTGCCTCACCTGGGAAGCTCAAGGGGGAAGGGAATCCCTTTTCCTAGCCAGGGGAACTGAGACACACAACACCTGGAAAATCAGGTAAATCCCACCCCAATACTGCGCTTTAAGCAAACAGGCACACCAGGAGATCATATCCCACACCTGGCCGGGAGGGTCCCACACCCACGGAGCCTCCTTCATTGCTAGCACAGCAGTCTGTGATCTACCGGCAAGGCAGCAGCGAGGCTGGGGGAGGGGCGCCCGCCATTGCTGAGGCTTAAGTAGGTAAACAAAGCTGCTGGGAAGCTCGAACTGGGTGGAGCTCACAGCAGCTCAAGGAAACCTGCCTGTCTCTGTAGACTCCACCTCTGGGGACAGGGCACAGTAAACAATAACAAACGTAGCAGAAACCTCTGCAGATGCAAACGACTCTGTCTGACAGCTTTGAAGAGAGCAGTGGATCTCCCAACACGGAGGTTGAGATCTGAGAAGGGACAGACTGCCTGCTCAAGTGGGTCCCTGACCCCTGAGTAGCCTAACTGGGAGACATCCCCCACTAGGGGCAGTCTTGACACCCCACACCTCACAGGGTGGAGTACACCCCTGAGAGGAAGCTTCCAAAGCAAGAATCAGACAGGTACACTCGCTGTTCAGAAATATTCTATCTTCTGCAGCCTCTGCTGCTGATACCCAGGCAAACAGGGTCTGGAGTGGACCTCAAGCAATCTCCAGCAGACCTACAGCTGAGGGTCCTGACTGTTAGAAGGAAAACTATCAAACAGGAAGGACACCTACACCAAAACCCCATCAGTACATCACCATCATCAAAGACCAGAGGCAGATAAAACCACAAAGATGGGGAAAAAGCAGGGCAGAAAAGCTGGAAATTCAAAAAATAAGAGTGCATCACCCCCGGCAAAGGAGCGCAGCTCATCACCAGCAATGGATCAAAGCTGGACGGAGAATGACTTTGACGAGATGAGAGAAGAAGGCTTCAGTCCATCAAATTTCTCAGAGCTAAAGGAGGAATTACGTACCCAGCGCAAAGAAACTAAAAATCTTGAAAAAAAAGTGGAAGAATTGATGGCTAGAGTAATTAATGCAGAGAAGGTCCTAAACGAAATGAAAGAGATGGAAACCATGACACGAGAAATACGTGACAAATGCACAAGCTTCAGTAACAGACTCGATCAACTGGAAGAAAGAGTATCAGCGATTGAGGATCAAATGAATGAAATGAAGTGAGAAGAGAAACCAAAAGAAAAAAGAAGAAAAAGAAATGAACAAAGCCTGCAAGAAGTATGGGATTATGTAAAAAGACCAAATCTACGTCTGATTGGGGTGCCTGAAAGTGAAGGGGAAAATGGAACCAAGTTGGAAAACACTCCTCAGGATATCATCCAGGAGAACTTCCCCAACCTAGTAGGGCAGGCCAACATTCAAATCCAGGAAATACAGAGAACGCCACAAAGATACTCCTCGAGAAGAGCAACTCCAAGACACATAATTTCCAGATTCACCAAAGTTGAAATGAAGGAAAAAATCTTAAGGGCAGCCAGAGAGAAAGGTCGGGTTACCCACAAAGGGAAGCCCATCAGACTAACAGCAGATCTCTCGGCAGAAACTCTACAAGCCAGAAGAGAGTGGGGGCCAATATTCAACATTCTTAAAGAAAAGAATTTTAAACCCAGAATTTCATATCCAGCCAAACTAAGTTTCATAAGTGAAGGAGAAATAAAATCCTTTACAGATAAGCAAATGCTTAGAGATTTTGTCACCACTAGGCCTGCCTTACAAGAGACCCTGAAGGAAGCACTAAACATGGAAAGGAACAACCGGTACCAGCCATTGCAAAAACATGCCAAAATGTAAAGACCATCGAGGCTAGGAAGAAACTGCGTCAACTAACGAGCAAAATAACCAGTTAATATCATAATGGCAGGATCAAGTTCACACATAACAATCTTAACCTTAAATGTAAACGGACTAAATGCTCCAATGAAAAGACATAGACTGGCAAACTGGATAAAGAGTCAAGACCCATCAGTCTGCTGTATTCAGGAGACCCATCTCACACGCAGAGACATACATAGGTCAAAATAAAGGGATGGAGGAAGATTTACCAAGCAAATGGAGAACAAAAAAAAGCGGGGGTTGCAATACTAGTCTCTGATAAAACAGACTTTAAACCATCAAAGATCAAAAGAGACAAAGAAGGCCATTACATAATGGTAAAGGGATCAATTCAACAGGAAGAGCTAACTATCCTAAATATATATGCACCCAATACAGGAGCACCCAGATTCATAAAGCAAATCCTTAGAGACTTACAAAGAGACTTAGACTCCCATACAATAATAATGGGAGACTTCAACACTCCACTGTCAACATTAGACAGATCAATGAGACAGAAAGTTAACAAGGATATCCAGGAATTGAACTCATCTCTGCAGTAAGCAGACCTAATAGACATCTATAGAACTCTCCACCCCAAATCAACAGAATATACATTCTTCTCAGCACCACATCGTACTTACTCCAACATTGACCACGTAATTGGAAGTAAAGCACTCCTCAGCAAATGTACAAGAACAGAAATTATAACAAACTGTCTCTCAGACCACAGTGCAATCAAACTAGAACTCAGGACTAAGAAACTCAATCAAAACCGCTCAACTACATGGAAACTGAACAACCTGCTCCTGAATGACTACTGGGTACATAACGAAATGAAGGCAGAAATAAAGATGTTCTTTGAAACCAATGAGAACAAAGATACAACATACCAGAATCTCTGGGACACATTTAAAGCAGTGTGTAGAGGGAAATTTATAGCACTAAATGCCCACAAGAGAAAGCAGGAAAGATCTAAAATTGACACTCTAACATCGCAATTAAAAGAACTAGAGAAGCAAGAGCAAACACATTCGAAAGCTAGCAGAAGGCAAGAAATAACTAAGATCAGAGCAGAACTGAAGGAGATAGAGACACAAAAAACCCTCCAAAAAATCAATGAATCCAGGAGTTGGTTTTTTGAAAAGATCAACAAAATTGACAGACCACTAGCAAGACTAATAAAGAAGAAAAGAGAGAAGAATCAAATCGACGCAATAAAAAATGATAAAGGGGATATCACCACCGACCCCACAGAAATACAAACTACCATCAGAGAATACTATAAACACCTCTACGCAAATAAACTGGAAAATCTAGAAGAAATGGATAATTTCCTGGACACTTACACTCTTCCAAGACTAAACCAGGAAGTAGTTGAATCCCTGAATAAACCAATAGCAGGCTCTGAAATTGAGGCAATAATTAATAGCCTACCAACCAAAGAAAGTCCAGGACCAGATAGATTCACAACTGAATTCTACCAGAGGTACAAGGAGGAGTTGGTACCATTCCTTCTGAAACTATTCCAATCAATAGAAAAAGAGGGAATCCTCCCTAACTCATTTTATGAGGCCAACATCATCCTGATACCAAAGCCTGGCAGAGACACAACAAAAAAAGAGAATTTTAGACCAATATCCCTGATGAACATTGATGCAAAAATCCTCAATAAAATACTGGCAAACCGGATTCAGCAACACATCAAAAAGCTTATCCACCATGATCAAGTGGGCTTCATCCCTGGGATGCAAGGCTGGTTCAACATTCGCAAATCAATAAACATAATCCAGCATATAAACAGAACCAAAGACAAGAACCACATGATTATCTCAATAGATGCAGAAAAGGCTTTTGACAAAATTCAACAGCCCTTCATGCTAAAAACGCTCAATAAATTTGGTATTGATGGAACGTTCCTCAAAATAATAAGAGCTATTTATGACAAACCCACAGCCAATATCATACTGAATGGGCAAAAACTGGAAAAATTCCCTTTGAAAACTGGCACAAGACAGGGATGCCCTCTCTCACCACTCCTATTCAACATAGTGTTGGAAGTTCTGGCTAGGGCAATCAGGCAAGAGAAAGAAATCAAGGGTATTCAGTTAGGAAAAGAAGAAGTCAAATTGTCCCTGTTTGCAGATGACATGATTGTATATTTAGAAAACCCCATTGTCTCGGCCCAAACTCTCCTTAAGCTGATAAGCAACTTCAGCAAAGTCTCAGGATACAAAATTAATGTGCAAAAATCACAAGCATTCTTATACACCAGTAACAGACAAACAGAGAGCCAAATCAGGAATGAACTTCCATTCACAATTGCTTCAAAGAGAATAAAATACCTAGGAATCCAACTTACGAGGGATGTAAAGGACCTCTTCAAGGAGAACTACAAACCACTGCTCAGTGAAATAAAAGAGGACACAAACAAGTGGAAGAACATACCATGCTCATGGATAGGAAGAATCAAAATCATGAAAATGGCCATACTGCCCAAGGTAATTTATAGATTCAATGCCATCCCCATCAAGCTACCAATGAGTTTCTTCACAGAATTGGAAAAAACTGCTTTAAAGTTCATATGGAACCAAAAAAGAGCCCACATCTCCAAGACAATCCTAAGTCAAAAGAACAAAGCTGGAGGCATCACGCTACCTGACTTCAAACTATACTACAAGGCTACAGTAACCAAAACAGCATGGTACTGGTACCAAAACAGAGATATAGACCAATGGAACAGAACAGAGTCCTCAGAAATAATACCACACATCTACAGCCATCTGATCCTTGACAAACCTGAGAGAAACAAGAAATGGGGAAAGGATTCCCTATTTAATAAATGGTGCTGGGAAAATTGGCTAGCCATAAGTAGAAAGCTGAAACTGGATCCTTTCCTTACTCCTTATATGAAAATTAATTCAAGATGGATTAGAGACTTAAATGTTAGACCTAATACCATAAAAATCCTAGAGGAAAACCTAGGTAGTACCATTCAGGACATAGGCATGGGCAAAGACTTCATGTCTAAAACACCAAAAGCAACGGCAGCAAAAGCCAAAATTGACAAATGGGATCTCATTAAACTAAAGAGCTTCTGCACAGCAAAAGAAACTACCATCAGAGTGAACAGGCAACCTACAGAATGGGAGAAAATTTTTGCAATCTACTCATCTGACAAAGGGCTAATATCCAGAACCTACAAAGAACTCAAACAAATTTACAAGAAATAACAAACAACCCCATCAAAAAGTGGGCAAAGGATATGAACAGACATTTCTCAAAAGAAGACATACAGCCAACAGACACATGAAAAAATGCTCATTATCACTGGCCATCAGAGAAATGCAAATCAAAACCACAATGAGATACCATCTCACACCAGTTAGAATGGCGATCATTAAAAAGTCAGGAAACAACAGGTGCTGGAGAGGATGTGGAGAAATAGGAACACTTTTACACTGTTGGTGGGATTGTAAACTAGTTCAACCATTATGGAAAACAGTATGGCGATTCCTCAAGGATCTAGAACTAGATGTACCATATGACCCAGCCATCCCATTACTGGGTATATACCCAAAGGATTATAAATTATGCTGCTATAAAGACACATTCACACGTATGTTTATTGCAGCACTATTCACCATAGCAAAGACTTGGAATCAACCCAAATGTCCATCAGTGACAGACTGAATTAAGAAAATGTGGCACATATACACCATGGAATACTATGCAGCCATAAAAAAGGATGAGTTTGTGTCCTTTGTAGGGACATGGATGCAGCTGGAAACCATCATTCTTAGCAAACTGTCACAAGAACAGAAAACTAAACACCGCATGTTCTCACTCACAGGTGGGAACTGAACAATGAGATCACTTGGACTCAGGAAGGGGAACATCACACACCGGGGCCTATCATGGGGAGGGGAGAGGAGGGAGGGATTGCATTGGGAGTTATACCTGATGTAAATGATGAGTTGATGGGTGCAGCACACCAACATGGCACAAGTATACATATGTAACAAACCTGCACGTTATGCACATGTACCCTACAACTTAAAGTATAATAATAATAAATAAATTAAAAAAAAACTTATCAAAATTCAATACAAGAAACATTTGTTTCTACTGAAGAACTGGTATGCTTAGTTTTTCCTGATGTTGAAAAAAATGTAAGTTGCTTTTCGTTTGGCTGCCAGGGATCTTAGAGACACAGTTAAAGATAAATTCCACAAATTATATAGCTCTTTATGACCAAGATTTCTGTGCTCTTCTTCATTTGATCTTAATATTTCTCATCTTATTTTTATTTATTACCTCCTTTCAATTACTTGTTTCTATTTATAATGATTGTATTTTGTGAATTCTAGTTGTAAACTGCTTTAAATTCTTTATGCAATGAGAGAAAGCAATATATAAATACACTGACAAATATAGTAAAGGGATATTTCATCTGGTGTATGACCATTTAAAAAAAATGAATCTTATAATGCTTATAGGAGGTGGTGGATGATGGAATTTTCAAACAAGGTGTACCAGTTATCCATTGCCAGGTGACAAACCACTTCAATAGGTGGTAGCTTAAAGTAACAAATGTTGTATTATTGCTCATCAGTCTGTGCATTAACCACACAGTTCTGCAGGCAGTTGGTGGATCACCTAATGTTAATTGGTCTAGGATGATCTCCTTCATGTGCCTAGCAGTCATCAGGCTGGTGGGCTATTGGGTCTCAACTGGGGCAACTTGTTTCTGCTTCATTAATTCTCTCCTCCTCCAGGAGACTAGTTTGAGCTTCTTCAGAGGTAGTTTCAGAGCAGCAAAAGAGGATAAGTGACATTGAGCATCCATTTTTCTTGCCTCTACCCATGTCATGTTTTCTAACATCTCCTTGACCAAAGCTAATGACATAGCTAAGGTTAGATTTAAGGGGTAGAGACCTAGATTCCACTTCTTTATGAAAAGAATGGCAATGTCACATTGCAAAGGGACATCAGCATAGAGATGAAAATATTTTGCAGCCAATTATAATCAACTCCCCAAAGTAAAAGACTAATATATCTTCAATTAAAAAAAAAAAAAAACAGATGGGAATCAGGTACCATTGTTTATTGAGCACCTTGTTTATTGTGTACAAGGTGGTACACAATAATGAGCACATTGTTTATTGTGTACAAGGTGGTATTTGTAGAACATTCTGTTTAGAGGAAGGAGCTTGTTTTAACTACAGAATTTGAGAGTCAATGACAGAGCATTTTCCATGACATTGTCTGGGCAGGATTCCATGTATCTGCTTTATAAATTCATCAATTCCAGTTCTCTCTCCTCTGTTTCAAGATAGGTCTTGGCATCTGGGCAACTGAAAGTTGCTGGAAGATTAAATAGTTGGGGTAGCAGACTGTGAAATTTTCAGGATACTGTAGATAAGAGAAATCTGTTATGATTTCAGGAAGTTGCAGCTATGGTTTTGCTTTGTGAATGATTAAAGGATCTGCCAGTATAAGGATGTGGGAAACTAAAATTCGCCATGAACGGTTAATGGCCTTTTCCTCCTTTGTATGTTAAGGATTGAGGAATTATAGATCTCAGAATTGAAAAGAATGTTGAAAGGTCATAGAGATATGCCTTATTGCCTTACTTGATTTCTGAATCTCCCACTTAAGTACCTGTTTCGTCTCTGTGGGCAGCATGCCCAGTTCTACTTCTTTACTCACCTGTCTTTCCTTGGCTTTGAAATTGTGTCTACTGCCACTGCTTCCAGATCATTTTGAAAGCTCTCATCTTTATGGAATTGGATGGGCCTGGGAACTCTGCTAATAAAGTCTTAGAGAATGAGGGGAAAGGAGGGGAAGATGGCTAATCTGTCCCTCTATTATTGGGTCAGCCGAGGAGAATGTCAGATTTAGACGCAACATTTACTGAACACTTATTCTGTGCCAAAAACTATGCCAGATGATTCCACAAATTTTCTTATTTAATCCTAAGGAATCTCTGGCCAAGATCAAGTGGAAATTCCAGAGACTCAGATTGTCACTCTTAGGCTGCAATACAAGAAAATAATTTTTTTAAAAAAATACATTTTAAAAATTAACTGTACCCAACATTTCACATTTTAAAACTATTAAAAATATAACTGTTTAATCTTTAGACATCTTGCATTTATTCTTTTGTGGTGGTGTGGGGAGGTCCTCCATTGTACCATAGGGTGAAGAGGAAAGATGTAAGTGAGGTATAAACTGTGATAGCTGTGAATTGGGCTTCTTTAGGCTGCATTCAATATGCATGAACAAAATCTTAACTAGGTTGTTCATTCAGACATGGAATCCTTGATGGATGAATATTCAAATTCATTGACGAGTTTCATACCATCTTTCAAAGATAAGTGCCAAGTCCTTCTCTTAATTATACTCTGAACAAAATAAGATATGTAGAAGAAGAGAATGCACTTTGAATTTACACTCATTCTCATCCCTTCTTCTAATTACACAAAGCATCTTTTATATAGGAAATGCAGACACAATTTTCTGCTTGAGAATGAGGGCAAATTTTCTTTTGCAAGTTAGTAACACAGTCCTTATGTTGTTAGGTAGAGATAAAATGACATTGTATAACAATGCATTTCTTTACTCCATTACTGAGAAGTTCTAAGCCTCATATCAGCTTCAAAAACTTAATAAGGAGTTATATTCATTTGTAGAGACCTCATGAGTTAGAGAGAGAGTTCAGATGTTGGCAAACGGGATAAACATGAGCCAGAAAATAGGAGAGACTTCATAAGGGTTGAGAAGCATAAGAAAGTACTTTCAATAGGCCATTCATCATCTGATGGAGTGGAGGATCAGTGGCCGTCCAGTTCTTGTAACCATTCATCGCTGCTCTGGCAGTGGATGCTCTTAACAGAAGACTAAGTTTCTGGGAGTTCTAGGGGAAAGAGAGGAGAATGTAAACCAAATGTTAGAGAATCTGGACTAGAGCACCTATAGCAAGTAAGAAAGACATATACAAATAAATAAATGAAACAACCTGACACAGAAAACCAAAAGGAAACACAAATAAATAGATCTTTGGAAAGGGACAAGGAACATGAAAAGTACTGAAGCAAATTAAGGTTACTATCTGACCCAGGCACTGGAGTATGTCTGTCCACACTTAGGACCACAGCTACGTGGAAGGGGAAGGGAGGAGGGATCCTGACATGATGCAAGTCACCTTTAACATATTATCAAGCAGCTAATCTTAACCAAAAATAACTGAAGAAGAAAGAAGAAAGAAGAAAGAAAGAAAGAAGAAGAAGAAGAGGAGGAGGAGGAGGAGGAGAAGGAGGAGGAGGAGGAGGAGAAGAAGGAAGAGGAGAAAAAGGAAAATACAAACAGTAAACTGAGAAGCAAGGCCAAGAACCCAGAGGGGTATTTTAGTAGGTTTTAAATGGACAACAGAGTAGATTAAAAAACAAACAGGAAAAATGATGAGAGTTTCTGATCAGGGCAGTTAGAAAGAGTGTTGTGGGCTGTCAAAGGCCAGTGTGGGAACAAGGCTCATTGTAATAGCTAATAGATTTTTGAGGGAGACCTTAATTTCTTTTTCTTTTTTTTTTTTAATTAAAACCGGTGCTTGTAGAGACATTCCATTCAGCAACCTGTGTTCTATTCCTGCAGATCCTGTAGTTGCTCAACAAGTCACAGGAAAGTAAACATAAACACAAAAATAAAAATTATTCTAAACTTGACTTCACTCTTCCTTCCAATAGTCCTCCCATCTATACTTAGCTTTTATTCTTTGCATTTTCTTTTTAAAATCAATGACAAACAGAGGAAGAAATTCTTGAAGAAAGCTCAACCTCATTGATGATTAGAGAAATGCAAACCAAACCACAATGAAATACCATCTCACACCGGTCAGAATGGCTATTTTTTAAAAGTCAGTAAAACAACAGATACTGGCAAGGTTGTGGAGAAAAAGGAACACTTTTACATTGTTGGTGGGGGTATAAATTAGTTCAACCATTGTGGAAGACAGTGTGGTGGTTCTTCAAAGACCTAGATGCAGAGATACCATTTGATCCAGCAATCTCATTACTGGGTATATACCCAAAGGAATATAAATCATTCTATTGTAAAGATACATGCATGCATATGTTCATTGCAGCATTATTCACAACAGCTAACAGTTATTGAGTACACAATGCATGTTAGGTTCTGTCAAAAGGCATTTACACTTGGTTATTCCTTATGAATCTGCCTTGAGCCAGATACAATTATAAACCACCACTCACAGGCCAGGAAACTAATATGTAGTGAAGGTAAGTTGCCTGCCCAAGGTCATGTGGCTAGCAGGTGGTAGAGTGTGGCACACCTGGCTGCAGAGTCTGTGGGCTTCCCCATTCTGCTGTGCTGCTTCTCTCACAGCTGCTTGTGATTGCCATGATATTCATCTCTGCATGGCCCCATGACACAGGTGAGCCCAGCACATGTCCTTAAAACAACCGCATTGCATTAGACAGATGCAATGTGGTGCCTGATATTTTATAATCTGTTTGCTTGCTTTAAAGAAACTGTTCAAGCTAGTGTTGGATTTGTGAGTCCACTGTTCAGAACTGAAGGATGATTGTGGGGGGCATTTGGTTATTTTATCATTAATTTGTCACATCTTTCATTTGGCTCCACTTTGAAATGATCATTAATAGATGTTGGTCCTTATCTTTAGAGTTCAATATTCCATATACTATCACTGCTTTGAGGAGTTAACAGCCTGAAGAGAGGCATTTAAATAAACACTTAAGCAATTGTTTTAGGACTTCATTAATTGCTTTATAATAAGCATACTAGCTCAGATATCTATTTTGTTCATTACGTTTTAGCAAAACTTGTGAGAATGTGAGGCAGAGCTGTCACACTATAGGACCTACAGAAGAGGTGTAAGTTGGGAGTGGTGAGGCCAGGACTAAGGGAACCAACATGGAGTTAGATTCTCTACCTTCTTCCTCCAGAAAGGGTCAGCTAGCCAAAACTCCATGTCCAAAGGATGCTAGGGTGTTCATAGTGTCCCTAGGGATTGGTCAGCATTTATGAATTCCTATCAAAGAGGTTGGAGTACTTGCACAGTTTTGGTACAAGGAAGTAAAGCATCCCATTTGAATGAATGCAGAGCCTAAGCCAATCAGCTGTGTAAAGGCACAGAGTCTACTCTTGTAGGTAAGAAATAGGTAGAGATTCAGGGATTCAGCCTGATAAGAAATGGCTAGCTAAAAACACACACCCAGATTTAAAAATCAGAGCTGGATATGGATTCTGGCTCTACTCTTTATTAGCAAACTACTTAACAACCTGAAGCCTCAGTTCCCACACCTCTAAAATGAGCATAAAAATGCTGATGTTGAAGATTCGTCATGAAATTTTAAAAAGATAATGTGCATGAAGCAACTAGTTCCTGATACACAGAAGATGCCCATTAAGGTAGTTATTATTCTTTCTATGGGGATAGCGATCATGATGAGGATGGTGATCATTATGCTCTAGGGCAGAGTACTTTAAAAAAAAAATATGGTGTAAACCAGGAATAGGAGTGGGATGGTAGTGGAGAGAGTGCGCGTAAACCCGGTTGTTCTGTTTGAGGATCCATGCAGGAGTTTAAGAGGAAGGTCAGCCTGGAAGACAGCCTGATGTTCAAATTCTGATTTCTGCACATGCAGCTCAGGGCAGCAGATAAATCCTAGCCTTATATTTACCCACAATGTGAAGAATAGAGGACATCCCATGATAATATAATACTAGGGCTGGTTCTCATCAGTTCTGAAATGAAGAGGCATTGGCCACAGGTGGCTGGGCTTCAATACCCACATTTAGCTAGTGCAGGGCCAGAAGCAGGCAGGGACTAAAAGATTTGCTCACCCGCCTCTCCTGCTGTATGGTAGGTCTGGCACTAAAGAATATGTTGGCACTTAATAAGTAATGATGAGCAATATCTCAGGTAGCATCTCTTGTGTGGCACTTTAAAATAACTTAGAGGACTTGCTGAGGGCTGTATGTTGATCTGAGACCATTGCTTGCAGCAGGCTTGTATATCTTACCACTTCTTTGGTTCACAAACAAAAAGTTATTCTTAAGGATGGATGACAGTGGTTAACATTGCTGTAAATAGGCATAGACTGTTATCAGAAAGATATTGTAGCAAAAGGAAAGACAGAGGATTTAGTAAAAATTCAGATATTTAATAAAATATTAGTACCATATTTTTTTCCAATGCTAAGAAACCCATGATTGTAAGATTCACTGTCAGTTTAAGAGCAGCTTATTCTAGAAGTAGCTGATAATGAAGGAGTTGTTTACAACAATTTCAGAAGCAATAAAAGAAAAAAAAGTTCATTTAGTATATTTAGTAGCTAATAATTTTTTAGCACTAACTATGTTCCAGGCAGCGTGCTAAGTACTTTACCTGGCTCATCTTATTTAATTATCACAACCCTGGGTAGCTACTATTATCCTTCCTGTTTTACAGATGAAGAAACAGAGGTTTGAAGTGTGTATTATTTAAAGTGGTACTAAATACTGTAACAGCTAACTCTGAAATCTCAGTGGATTCTTCCAGTAGAAGTGTATGTATCATTCTCATAAAGCCCAATGCTAGGGAAAGAAGGTCTTGGTGGTGGCAGGGAGATGACCCACATAGTCATTCAGGAATCTAGGCTGAGAGAAGTTCTACCATCTTCAACACAAGGGTGCTGTGGTGGCCCTGGACATTGATATCCAGCTGGAAGACTGGGGAAGACAGCCCAGAGGATTATGTGGGATTTTATGGGTCCAGGATATGGAGTGGAATTTATCAATTCTGCCCACATTTTCTTGGCCAGAACTCATTCACATGGCCCTTTCTAGATTTAATAAAGGCTTGAAAATGCAGTCGCTGACTGTCCAGCTGCTTCCCGACAAAGGCTCTACCCTATGAAAGAAAAGGATACATCTTTGATGGACAGCAGCCATTCCTGTGGCACAATGGTTAAGTAGATTGTGAAAGGTCACACAATTGGCAAGTGACAGGGACAGAATCTAAAGCTATGTCTGTCTGACATCACAATCTACATTGTTAGTATTCTGTCTGCACTCGAGTGAGAATATTTGATACAGACAGAAGCAGTTTTTTTTTTTTTTTTTTAGTTGCCTTTATTCTCAGCTACAACTAAGGAGCTCAGAAAGAAATGCTATGCCTTGCTGCCTCCTTCTTAAGAAGATACAATTGCCTGGATGATGCATTGTTTTTGCAGTGACTCACCCTGGATTGCTTAAGTTCAGTAAATTGCATCACATCGTGAAACCGAGTGACATCTTTGAAGCCAGAGCTCCGTACTTCTCAAAGTGACACATGAGAAATGAAAACTGAGCTTCATTTTCTGGAGAAGCTGAGAAAACAACTTAAATGTCAACAATAACACAAAGTTAAATAAAATTTCTATTAAGTTATATACCCTATACAATAAGTCTATCCCTAGTTAGTTAAGATTCAATGAATTGTATGCAGGTTGTTCCTCAGACTGATTCACCTGACTTTCTTGGAGTGAATTTTTCACAGTACTTTGGCAAGTGTGATGCTGGAAATAATGATATTATTTGGAAATAATGAATGTTTTCTCTGTACCAGAATCTTGCCTAATTGCTTCTCATGTATTACATCGTTTAATCTTTTATAAGCTATGGGAAAGGCTCTCAAAAAATACTGCATGAGAAAGGTATTATTATTAAAATTTTCATTATGCAGATGAAGAAACTGAGGTCCATTACTGTACAATAACTTGCCCCAGGTCATGAATTAGGTGGGAAAGCCGGGATGTGACCAGTTGGTGTGATTTTAGAGCCTGCACTGTTAGTACACTCTTCACTCAGGGCTCCTTCTGCTGCTGGTGGATGGTGGACAATACGTAAAGTGAAGAGATGGGATAATTGGAGACCTAACATTTATAAAGAGTCTACTAGGTTCTAGGAATGTCATAAATGTAAACAGCTGCCCGGGTGTGCTCTGTAGTCTCATATTCTAACTCTGCTTCAACATTATTTCCAAGGCTTTGCAAAATTTAGCCCTTAAACTTCCATGAGACATCAAATCAGCCTGTGAATTTATTCTGATTGCCTGGAAAAATGAATTACACTGCACTTGAAAAGCCTGCAGCATTTAAGACCTGTCTTGCCCACCCTGTCACCCTACCTCCCACCCTCTCTTATTTACAGTACTGGGTCTTCTGCTTGAACTCTGTAGACTATAACTTTATTGAGAGGCATCTTCTCAACATAATAGTCAGTCTTCTTCCTACATTGTAAGTCCATCTCTTACTAGCTGCTAAAAAGACAAGATTTTTTGCCATATGCTAACATATGTGTTACCTCATTCAATTTTTACTGTTCCTTAAGGATAATAATTAATATCTCCATTCTGTAGACAAGGGATGTTCAGTGAGGTTAAGAGCTTTCTTCTGGTAACACAGCTAGTTAAGTAGCCAAGTGGTAGCTTGAATCTCTGTCTCTCTGACTTCAAATCCAGGGCTTTTAAAATTATATCATACCTTAAATATTTGAATCCAGGCTATGACTTGACCTGAGAGCAGAATGAATATAATCTAAGGGCCAGATATGGTGGGGACTGGGCCAGATGCTCTAGAATCAAGCCCAAGAGGTCAGTTGAGAGCAAAGCAAGTCAAATGAGTAAAAGGGCATATTTGCCTCTAAGAAAATTTGCAACTAAGAAAGTCTGGAAGTCAGAAAAGGGTCAGGACGCAGTAAGGCATAGGGAGAATCTCAGGAAAGGAGTTAGACAGGAATATCAAATGAGTCCAGCCATGAGAGGCTGGTCCCAGAAGCCAGTTTGAGTAGGACTGGCAGGTTGGGTTCTGAACCTGAGGGTCATCCCACAGTGGATTCTCGGAATCTTCTCAGAGGCCAGCTGTGATACTGCAAAACACTGTGAGGTCAGTTCTCTGTATAGCATGCTCCAGCCCTAGAGGACAGCAAATGTGCCTCTGTTCTTTGCCCTTTGGAAATTTTCCTCAAGTTCATGGATTTTTCTTCCTTAGTTTTTTCCCTTCCTTACAAATGATTTTTTTCCTCATTTTATAGCATCTGATAATGCTAGACTTCTATAGTCATGCCATAATCATATTATGGGTAGATGTGCTCCCTCCAGTCCCAGTCAGGGTTTTTGCTTCACTGGTCCACCAAAACTGCTCTTTTCAGGATCAACCACAACCTCTCCATCAACAAACCCAGAGCCAATTCTCAATCTTCATAGAACTTGATCTCCCAGTGTTAATTGCCATAGCCAACTGTTACTTTCTTGAAACACTAGAATGCCTCCTTCCTTTGGGTTTTAGAACTCCATTCTTACCTGGTTCACATCCTACCACACTGACATCTTCTCGGTTTCTTTATTGGTTTCTTTTCTGTGACCTCTAATCACACCATCCTCAGAGCTATATCGTTGGAAGTCTTCTGTTCTCTAGTTAGAGAACAGAGTTGCTTAGTGATTTCGTGTCTTCTCCTGACTGCGAATACAATTCTATGCACAATTTACTATTTTACACTGGCAGCATTGACCTCTCCCCTGAACTCCAGTCTCAAATCCAATTTCCTCCTCTATATTCCTACCCTGATGCCCATCAGCCACATCAAATCTAAATGTCTGAAACCTTACTGATTTTCTCTACTCCTTCCTTCTAGTTTCTCAAGCTGAAAACCTTGGAATCACCCATGATGCCTCCCTTTCCTTCACACTCCAAATCCAAACTCTTAGCAAATTATTTATACTCTGACTTCAAATATATGCAGATCACTTTCTCACCATCTCCAGCATTGCCAGTCTGCTTCAAGCCAAAGCTACTTCACCTGGATTTCTGAAGAGGCTCCTAAGTAGTATCCTTGTTTCCATACTTTGCTCCCCATAGTCTCAATATAGAGCCAGAGTGCACATTTTAAAACAAAAGCTAAATCATGCCACTCCTCTGTTCAAAACCCCCCAGTGTCTTCCTCCATCAAAGTAAACTCCAAGTACTTAAAGTGGCTCAGTTGTCTGACACAACCCGATTCTCTGTTATCTCTCTGCCCTCATCTCATCTCTTACTTCTCTTTTCCTCTACTGTAGCCACACTGACCTCCTTGCCTTTTCTGAAACACAGCAGCCATGCTCCACTTCAGGGCTTTGCACATGGAGTCCTGGAATGCATCCCACACAGGTATGGCTATCTCTCATTCTTCTGTTAGGTCTTTGTTCAATACTTTCTCAATGGTTCAGCTTCTAACCATGATCAAGTCTTTCCTTTCAGACCAATTCTACTGTAGATAATAAATACAATTATGAATGTGTAGATACACATGCTTCCTGAGGGCACTGGAAAGTGATCAAAAGCAGGTAGATGCTGGATGGAGTCAACATTTGGTAGAAAAAAGCACAGAGTGAATTTCTAGCTTTTAGAAGTTTTCATCTGAGAGCGGGCTCCAGTCTGCTCTGAATACAGTAACTGAAACTCTGATATAAAGCCCATGGTCTTGCCATTTTGGAGCAATTACAGTCATTCTGAGGAATCCCAGGAAAACCACAGTAACAATGGCAACGGCAACAGCAACAGCAGAAGCAGCAATAGAACCAGCAAAGAAAATGTCAAAATCCTGTGAATAAACTTTGTCAAAATCTCTTAACAGGCCCTGAAACGTGGAAGCAGGGGGCAGCTTCCAAGCAGCCCAGCTAAACCTAAAAGAAATACATTGAGATTTGAGTTGCAGTGGGGACAGAACTTAAATTTGCTTAGAGCCCCAGTGAACTTCCTGCTTAAAAACAAATCAATATTCTTGGCAGCAACATTTCAGAATCTCTACAATAAATCATTCCTAATGTCCAGGTTGTAATCCAAAATTATTGGACATATGAAGAAACAGGAAAATGTGACTTATTCTGAAATGGAAAGACAATTAATGGGGCTGACACCAAGATAACCCAGATGTTGAAATTTGTGGACAAAGGTTTTAAGTCAGCAATTGTAAGTATTCTCAAAGTTGGAAAAAATGTGTACATGAATAAAAAAACAGAAAATATAATCAGATAAATAGAAATTACTTTTTTGGCACAATTGTTGGCTTTATTCTACAATGTTTTTTATATATGTGTGTGTGTGTGTGTGTGTATATATATATATAATTATACTTTAAGTTCCAGGGTACATGTGCAGAACATGCAGGTTTGTTACATAGGTATACACATGCCGTGGTGGTTTGCTGCACCCATCAACTCATCACCTACATTAGGTATTTCTCCTAATGCTCTTCCTCCCCTAAGCCCCCCACCCCGCAACAGGCCCCAGCGTGTGACGTTCCCCTCCCTGTGTCCATGTGTTCTCCTTCGACTCCCACTTATGAGTGAGAACATGTGGTGTTTGGCTTTCTGTTCTTGTGATAGTTTGCTGAAAATGATGGTTTCTAACTTCATCCATTTCCCTGCAAAGGACAGGAACTCATCCTTTTTTAGGGCTGCATAGTATTCCATGGTGTACATGTGCCACATTTTCTTTATCGAGTCTTCTTGATGGATATTTGGGTTGGTTCCAAGTCTTTGCTATTGTGAATAATGCCACAATAAACATACATGTGCATGTGTCTTCACAGTAGAAGAATTTATGATACTTTGGGTGTATACCCAGAAATTACTTTTTAAAACACATACACTAAAACTAGAATTCTAGAATGCAAAAGTACAGTCTCTGAAATTTTAAACATTGACCTGATGTACTTCACAGAATAGTAAAAATGGCAGATGTGTCAAAGAACTTAAGAAAAAATAATTGAAGTGATTTAATCTGAAGAACAGAGAGGAAATGATTTTTAAAATATACAACATATGTGTAATTGCAGTCTCAGAAATAGAAGAGACAATGAATGGTGCAAGGGTGGAGCCCTCATGAATGTGATTAGTGTCCTTATAAAGGGACCCAAGAGAGCTCTCTTGTCCCTTTCCTACCATGTGAAGACATACTGAGAAGGTGCAGTCTACAAACTAGGAAGCAAATTCTCATCAGACAGTGAATATGTCAGTGCCTTCATCTTGGACTTCCCAGTCCCTAGAACTGTGAGAAATAAATATTTGTTGCATAAGTCTATGTCATTTTCTATAGCCACCCAAACAGACTCAGACGCCTTCTCAGACTACTTTTTGTTAGATCACAACCTCCTTTCTTCCCAGTATTGTATATCCTCCCTTCTGCCTTATTTTTCTCTATATCACTTATATCCATCTGATATATTAGATACTGTACTGGGATTTAAGCTCCACAAGAATTAGTATTTTAACAAACATTTTCATTACTATATCCTTAGTGCCTAGAACAATACTCACCATATGGTAGGTACTTAATAAATGTTTGCTGAATGTTGAATACGTGAATCTCACTTGTATTCCTAACTTTGAATGCGAAATTTCCAAGCATCATGACTGAGTACATGGTGCTTGTGCTCAAATGACATTCACTCTATGAGCAAGAGAGTATGGGTAACATTTTTTTTTCTCTCTTCAGTTTCTCAAGTGGCTTTTCAGAGCCCATCACATTGCAATCAATGAACTGGAGACTGTTTTCTGAATTTTCTTTCTGTAGTTTGAATGTAGACTGAGGAATTCACTTGATTGAGCACCTGAATTCTTACGTGTTCTTGTCTATGCATTTCCCTAGATTATCTTCTGTGGTAGAAACTGAAATCTTCAAGGCACATACATTTCGTATGCAAAAGCATATTCCTAACATGGTGTTACATGTGTCAGAATTCATCATGTGTCAGATAAATCCTGGAAAGCAGATGAGCACATACCTTAGATGACACCTTCCTACTGTGGCACCACTCCTTTTTCCCCCTCAGATATCTAAACAACCAGAGCAGTAACATTTAGGTGATGTTGTGTTTACTGTGTACCCTTCATCTGGGTGAAGGCAGACATGTAATGGGGCTCGTCCACTTTGATATTGTAAAGGGCTTGCCCTGGGCAGCATTGTGAAGGAGGCACAGTTTGACTTGGGTGTATACGCACTGTGTGTCAGTCTTGACCGGCAGTGTACTAACCTGTTCTTCATGAGAAGGAAATTATTTATAAGTAACCCATTTATAAGTCACTTCCAGGAGTATAATTAACACATCCAGGTAGTCTCTCTCCTTTTCCTCCATTATTTGTTTCTTCTACAAAAACGTAATAATTGTAGGTTTCACACCAGGCTCTATGCTAGACAGAAGTGATCCCTGCCCATGTGGAGCTTAGAGTTTATTGGGGATTTAGGAAAATAAGTGGCCGATCAGCATATAATGCCATTAAGTATCATAAGAGAGCTAAAAGCAAATGCTGTGGCAGCTAGAAAGAGCCATGTGACCTAATTTTGTGGGAGCAGACAAGGCTTCCTGGAGGTAGCTAAAGCCAAGAGGATAGGTAGAAGTTAACCAGCTAAAGTTAGAAGAATAATGGTGAAGAGGAAATTTCTGGCATATATAAAGGCACAGAAGTGAGAGAGTTCTAGATATGTCCAGATCACTGACAGTGGCTTGCTGTGGTTGGAGCTTATGGTGTCAAGGTGAGAAGGAGCAGAGAGAGAAGTTGCCGAAGAAATAGGGTGTCATGCAGGGATTGGAAGGTGTTATTAAGGCACTTCATTGTATCCTAAGAACAAGGGAAGTTAATGAAGAATTTTTGGCTGAACGATGATGTAGTCAGGTTTTATCTCAGGAAAATTATCTCATCATATTGTGTAAAATAGATTTGTGGAAGTGTTGTGGGAAACTGGAGGAAGGAAGAAGAGATGGAAGCTGTTGGACCAATAAAGATCAGATATTATAGAGCTGGAACTACATAGTGGGGAAGGAGACTATAGAACGGATTTGAGAGATCTCTAGGAGGCTTCTTTAACCCCACAAATCAATAGAGCCTTGAAATTAATCTTGGCCATTCCTATTCAAAGGCTTAAAGCACAAACACTTGAAGGTTATTGTCAAAAGACTGCTCACTGGCCCGTGTTACTTCTAGAATGAAATTAAGGGAGGATGGGCAGGTATAATTGATGGAGGATTGAGTAAATCCTGAGGACCAGAGCCTAGAAGGATGCTAGAGAGCCTCTTGCCCATCATGCTGGAGGGTGGAACCTGTATGTGACAGACAGTGCCAGGTGAAGGAAGAGTTTCTAAAAAGCATGGAGCTCCAGGAATAGAAATCAGGAGCCAAAGGGGTGAAATAAGAAATTTAAGATACTGAGCAACAGAACACAGCATAGAGTAGCTTTTCTAAAGAAAAGGAGGAATCTAAAGAAAAGGGAAAGCATGCAATGGAATGAATGTCAGAGATCCCTAAATGATAGGGTTTGTCTGTGTCCCAACCCAAACCTCATCTTGAATTGTAGCTCCCATAATTTCCATTTGTCGTGGGAGGAAGCTGGTGGGAAGTAATTGAATCATAGGGCAGGTCATTCCTGTGCTGTTCTTGTGATAATGAATAAATCTCACAGGTTATGGTAGTTTTATAAAGGGGAGTTCCCCTGCACACACTTTCTTGCTTACTGCCATGTAAGATGTGCCTTTGCTTCTCTTTGCTTCCCACTATGATTGTGAGGCCTCCCCAGCCATATGGAACTGTAAGTCCATTAAACCTGTTTCCTTTATAAATTACCTAGTCTCGAGTATGCCTTTATTAGCAGCATGAGAGCAGATTAATATACCCCTAACCAAGACTGTAGCTGGCCTTTTATGAAGAGGCAGGGACTTGCTATCCTACTCCCTTCAACTTGTGTCCCTTGAGCTTCTTCCATTTCCCTCAGGACCCTGGAACCTGGGGTGAAACCCTGACCTTTACTTCAGCCAGGCAGTGGGTCCCCTCCCTCTACTCAGCTGACAAAGGGGTATGCTGCCTTCTACTTCAGATAATGGAGGATGCCCTGACTTCAGAGAGATGAGGGATAATGATTTTGTTGTTTTCATCCTTCAGTGTCAATTCCAGACCTCCATGCCTGCCCCGCCTTGCCTTGTTTGCAGATGATTTCTCTGAGTAACCCTGTAGGGTCACTATACCTGCTGTTTATAAAGCTGGTGTGCACCTCCTCAGAGCTAAACCCTCACTCACCTGTGAAAACACACTCCTTTTGTGTGTTTTTCTGGAGCTGAACTGGCTTTGCCATGCCACTCTGCAGACATAATCATAAGATGTTGTTTCATCAATATTCTGATTCATATTCCTGCACACTACTCTTCAACCCCTCAATCCTCCTTTGCTCAACAGCTTGCTTTGTGTGATGTGTAATTGTGCCTGGGAGCCAAGCCTTTCACTCTCTTTTCTACCCTCTCTTGCTTGCTTTTGGTTTTCTCCAGGTCAGAAAACACAAAATGCTGGTCTGCTGAAGTGAGAGTGGTTTAACTCTTTTACAGTGTTATTTTCATGATTTTCATGACCTTGTGCTCTGACAGAAGTCTAAACAGTTGAATTTATTTTCTAAGGTGCTTTGAAACTTCTAATTGAGAATGGAGATAGGATTGATGCTTAGAAGCTTGGTCATTCCAAAATAATCCTTACACAAGAAAAATCAGGAAATATGAATTCCACTTTAAAAATGTGTGATTCTCCTAAATGCCAAGGAAAAAATATATAGCTGGCACCCCAAGGGATCATGACCTAATACCATACCCAATCCTGTTTCTCTCAGCCTAATAATAGAGTTCCCCTCAGAGTCCTCTCCATAGGGATCTTGGGGGTAAATAAGTTACAAGACTAGAACTGCATACCAATCAGTGTCCTGTTGCTATTTACTGGCCCCGTTTCAGTTCCCTGTGGCTTCCAGAGTAAGACAATGGGCCACATTTCCCTTTCATTCGATGTTTAATGCTTTTGGAAAGGAGTAGGGCGGATCAATGCAAAACTATTCTAACTTTTGTTTTTCTTTTGTCCTTATTGCTACCTCTTGCCACTTCCTCTCTTCTTAGCTTTCTATATATTCATTGCCACTTCAATGAGAGGTTAAAATTTCACTATGGATATGGTTCTAGGACAGAAGAAAAAGCTATTTGTTGCTTTAAAGAAGGTACCAAAGTGAAAATGGGGAGATGAAACATGAAAATCCAAAATAGAGTCACATTGGCTGTATTGAGAGGAAAATATTCTTTAAGACTTCCTGAGATAGCACATTTAGGATGTATCTGTATCATTTAGGATGTATCTGTATCTATATTCTTATCAATATCTATTCCAATGCCCACCCAATTGCTTATATTTCTCTGTATAAATGGTCAATTTATATAAGAAATTATGATAAGAACAATTTATTTCTCTGGGGCATTTTCAACTTTTATTGAAAAATATAGATATCTTTTTTTTCCTTTTTTTGTTTTTTTAATGTACCGCATAGCTTAATGGTATGAACATGACAGGAAAGAGACTTAATTTTTACACTTAAGAGATTCATTTTCCTAGAATTTGGTGCATTATAGTGGATTGAGAATCATTTAACTGCATACTTTAGCAGCAATATGAAAATTCTAAAAATGAATTTTCTGACATAGAAAAGTACATCACACTGAAACTGCTCTTATAAAAGATAACATTTTTCCTTCCCTAAATGAAAAATAGATGAATAATCTGTTCCAATTTGTAAAAACTAAAACAAAGATTTGTTTTAAATTTGGACTACTCAGAAATAAATTTGGGTAATTGCAATATTTGTGGTTAGAGAGACATTTCAGCTTTCCACTTGTATTTTAGTTTCTTCTTTTTTAATACCTCTTTTTGTTTTTCTTATATGTCAAAATGTTAAAAAAAATCCAGGAAACTAGGAAAGTAGGATAGATTCAGATGTATAATCTATACTTCCCTTTCACCCCTAGTTATTTCTTTATGGACTTTGGGGTGGTGAAAATGGGAAAAGAGCTAACTTTTGATAGAAATTCTGCACTAGGCTGTTCTCAGATTATCCCCATTCAGCTTCACAATTGTTTATTGGGTCTTAATATTTCTACATTTCATCTGAAGAAAGTGCAAGTCCAGACAACTGGTAGGTGATAAGCTGGGATTTAAAACTATGACTCTCAGACCTCAAAATGTGTCCTCAATACTGTACTGTTTTGTTCCCTTCTACCCCAGGTTATGATTCACCAAAAGTTAATTTACTCTTCAGAGTGAATCCCAATTTAATGAGCTCCAAGGAACATCAAAATTGTTAAACTCTAAACATACTTCATAAAAATTGCATTTAATGTGAAATAATAATGAGGGAAATTTTTCTTTTCTTTATTAATTTTTTTAACGTAGAGAAAATACTTAATATTACTAGTATTTTCCTAGGAATACAGCTAACAAGAGAAGTGAAGGACCTCTTCAAGGAGAACCATAGCCACTGCTAAAGAAAATCAGAGAGGACACAAATAAATGGGAAAACATTCCATGCTCATGGATAGGAAGAACCAACATCGTGAAAATGGCAATCCTGCCCAATGTAATTTATAGATTCAATGCTATTCCCATTAATCTACCATTGATGTTCTTCATAGAATTAGAAAAAAACTACTTTAAAATTCATACGGAACCAAAAATAGCCCAAATAGCCAAGACAATCGTAAGTGAAAGAACAAACTGGAGGCATCACGCTACCTGACTTCAAAGTATACTTCAAGTCTACAGTAACCAAAACAGCATGATACTTGTACAAAAACAGACACATAGACCAATGGAACAGAATAGAGATCTCAGAAATAAGACCGCACATCTACAATCATCTGATCTTTGACAAACCTGACAAAAACAAGTAATGGGGAAAGGATGCCCTATTTAATAAACAGTGCTGGGAGAACTGGCTAGTCATATGCAGAAAATTGAAACTGAACCCCTTCTTTATACTTTGTACAAAAATTAACTAAAGATGGATTGAAGACTTAAATGTAAAACCCAAAAATACAAAAACCCTAAAAGAAAAGCTATGCAATACCATTCAGGACATAGGTTCAGGCAAGGTTTCATGACAAAAATGTCAAAAGCAATTGCAACAAAAGCAAAAATTGACAAATGTGATCTAATTAAACTAAAGAGCTTCGACACAGCAGAAGTCAACAGATAACCTACAAAATGGGGGAAAATTTTTGCAGTCTTTCCATATGCAGTCTTTCCATATGTAGATTCTGGATATTAGACCTTGTAGAATCTACAAGGAACTTAAACAAATTTGCAAGAAAAAAAAAAAAATGAAAAGGTGAAAAAAAAGAATGAACAGACGCTTCTCAAAAGAAGACATTTATGTGGCTAACAAACATATTTAAAAAAAGCTCAACATCACTGATCATTGGAGAAATGCAAATCAAAACTACATTGAGATACAATGTCGTACCAGTCAGAATGGTGATCATTAAAAAGTCAAGAAACAACAGATGCTGGTGAGGCTGTTGAGAAATAAGAATGCTTTTACAGGAGGCCGAGACGGGCGGATCACGAGGTCAGGAGATCGAGACCATCCTGGCTAATACGGTGAAACCCCGTCTCTACTAAAAAATACAAAAAACTAGCCGGGAGTGGTGGCGGGCGCCTGTAGTCCCAGCTACTCGGGAGGCTGAGGCAGGAGAATGGCGTAAACCTGGGAGGCGGAGCTTGCAGTGAGCTGAGATCCGGCCACTGCACTCCAGCCCAGGCGACAGAGCAAGACTCCCTCTCAGAAAAAAAAAAAAAAGAATGCTTTTACACTGTTGGTGGGAATGTAAATTAGTTCAACCATTGTGGAAGACAGCGTGGTGATTCCTCAAAGACCTAGAATGAGAAATACCATTTGACCCAGCAATCCCATTATTGGGTATAGACCCAAAGGAATATAAATCATTCTGTTATAAAGGTACATACACGCGTATGTTCACTGCAGCACTATTCACAATAGCAAAGACATGGAATCAACTCAAATGCCCATCCATGATAGACTGGATGAAGAAAATGTAGTACATATATACAATGGAATACTATGCAGCCATAAAAAGGAATAAGATGACATGGATAGAGCTTGATGCCATTATTCTCAGCAAACTAATGCAGGAAGAGAAAAACCAAACACTGCATGTTCTCACTTACAAGTGGGAGCTGAACAATGAGAACACATGGACATAGGGAGGGGAACAACCCCTGGGGACTGTTGGGGCAGGGTGGGCAGCAGGGGTAGGAAGAGCATCAGGATAAATAGTTAATCCATATGGGGCTTAATATTTAGGTGATAGGTTGATAGACTCAGCAAACCACTGTAGCACACATTTACCATTAAATGTAAGTATACACACATACACACACACACATATATATATACACACACACATATATAGTATTTTAAAGTAGATTAACAGAAGAAAGCATGTGGTACAGAAATAAATTGTCACTTTCCTTGTAGTGGTGCCTGACTGGGAAAACTTATTGTTAGATTACTTTGATTTCTTTAAGTTTTTTTATTCTATTAAGCTATAAAATATATATAGGAGAAAAATTAGAATATATCAATAAACCACCATCCAGGGGCAGCTAAAATTAATGTTTTCTTCTAGATTTGTATGTATATGTAATTTTTTACAGAGATAGCATATTTTACCTACTAGTTTAAAATATAAATTTTTCCCACTTAAAAATCTCTCCAATATTCTGTTACAAATAAACATCCATATTAATTTTAGAGACTAATATCATAAGAATGCTTCATAGTTTATTTAGCCTATATTGGACATTTATGTTGTTTCCAACATCTTTTTTTACATAATGTACTGTTACAAGCATCCATGTCCACGCATCTTTGCACATATCTCTGATTATTTTATAGGATAAATTGCCAAGTGAAGTTGTTTTAGATATAGCCTTGAATATTCTTATTTTCAAATATTATAAGGGTAACATAAGTGGGGGCAACCATTATTCAGAATTCAAGCTAGTCTGTATAATGACACTGCTCAGCTCAGAATGGAAATATCAGATTTTTAAGGGTAACAGTTTGAGACACTTATGTAATGTCCCAAGTTTGAATTTTGAATTTCTGACTTGTTGAATTATAGAGGTAATTCTTACCTTACAGATGAGGTCATTATTATTCATTTACAAATCTGCCATTCCTTAATATGTAAAGTCCTTGAGAGCCAAGATCACATTCTTTTAAAATTTGTGTCTTATAACCAAGCACGTTACTTGGCTCAGAGCCCCTGTTCAAAAAATATTCACAAATAACATTTGACCAGGCACAGTGGCTCACGCCTATAATCCCAGTGTTTTGGGAGGCCTAGGCAGGAGGATCACGTGAGGCCAGGTGTTTGAGACCAGCCTAGGAAACATAGCAAGACCCCGTGTCTACAAAAGTAATTTACAATTATTAGCTAGAAATGGTAGTGTATGCCTGTAATCCTAGCTACTTGGGAGGCTGAGGTGGGAGGATTGCTTAAGCCCAGGAGTTTGAAGTTGCAGTGAGCCATGATTGTGCCACTGCACTCCAGCCTGGGCAACAGAGTGAGACACTCTATTGAAGGAATGAAAGAAAGAGAGAGGGAGAGAAGAAGGAAGGGAAGGGAAGTGAAGGGAGGAAGGGAGAAAGGAAGGGAAGGAAGGGGAAAGAAGGGAAGGAAGGGAAAGGAAGGGAAGAGAAGGAAGGGAAGGCAGGGGAGGAGGGGAAAGGAAGGAAAGGAAAAGAAAGGAAGGGAAGGGAAGGAGGGAGGGAGGGAGGGAGGGGGAAACAATGAAAAAGAAGGAAGCAAATAAATAAATTGTAAATAAAGAAAATTTAGGTATTGAGTGGTTAACAGATTTGCTAAAGGTCAAATGGCTAGTTCAAGGTAGTGCTCAAACTTGAACCCATACTCTTGATTCCATGCTTCTCAATTTTACCAGTGCCTCAGCCTGGATTCCTCCAGGAAGCAAAGGCTGACACAAAAGTGTATGGGCTACTACTTATGAGGGAGTGCCATCCCTGGAAAGCAGGAGAGAGGGAAAGAGGGAAGGAGGCAAGAAAGGAGGGAGCACAATTAGGAGGTGTAAACAAGAACATCACTTTTTGGTATCTAGGGCTACTGATTGCTTGATGTCATGGGACCGTTTTTTCTGGGAGCATTTATGAGTAACAGCCATTAAAGATACTCCATTATTTCATGTGTCTGTTGGCTGTATGAATGTCTTCTTTTGAGAAATGTCTGTTCATATCCTTTGCCCACTTTTTGATGGGGTTGTTTTTTTGTTTTTTTCTTGTAAATTTGTTTGAGTTCTTCGTAGGTTCTGGATATTAGCCCTTTGTCAGATGAGTAGATTGCAAAAATTTTCTCCCATTCTGTAGGTTGCCTGTTCACTCTGATGGTAGTTTCTTTTGCTGTGCAGAAGCTCTTTAGTTTAATTAGATCCCATTTGTCAATTTTGGCTTTTGTTACCATTGCTTTTGGTGTTTTAGACATGAAGTCCTTGCCCATATCTATGTCCTGAATGGTATTACCTAGGTTTTCTTCTAGGGTTTTTATGGTTTTAGGTCTAACATTTAAGTCTCTAATCCATCTTGAATTAATTTTCGTATAAGGAGTAAGGAAAGGATGGCCATCAGAGAAATGCAAATCAAAACAACAATGAGATACCATCTCACACCAGTCAGAATGGCAATCATTAAAAAGTCAGGAAACAACAGGTGCTGGAGAGGATGTGGAGAAATAGGAACACTTTTACACTGTTGGTGGGATTGTAAACTAGTTTAACCATTGTGAAAAACAGTATGGCGATTTCTCAAGGACCTAGAACTAGAAATACCATATGACCCAGCCATCCCATTACTGGGTATATACCCAAAGGATTATAAATCATGCTGCTATAAAGACACATGCACACGTATGTTTATTGCAGCACTATTCACAATAACAAAGACTTGGAATCAACCCAAATGTCCATCAGTGACAGACTGGATTAAGAAAATGTGGCACATATACACCATGGAATAGTATGCAGCCATATAAAAGGATGAGTTTGTGTCCTTTGTAGGGACATGGATGCAGCTGGAAACCATCATTCTCAGCAAACTATCACAAGAACAGAAAACCAAACACCGCATGTTCTCACTCATAGGTGGGAATTGAACAATGAGATCACTTGGACTCGGGAAGGGGAACATCTCACACTGGGGCCTATTATGGGGAGGGGGGAGGGGAGAGGGATGGCATTGGGAGTTATACCTGATGTAAATGATGAGTTGATGTGTGCTGATGAGTTGATGGGTGCAGCACACCAACATGACACAAGTATACATATGTAGTAAACCTGCACGTTGTGCACATGTACCCTAGAACTTAAAGTATAATAATAATAATAAAAAGATACTCCATTAGCAGGAGAAAGAGAGATGTTTATCTGCCAGTTACAATCTCCTGTGAAGCATCAATCCATAGGTTGTGCATATGTAGGCTTTGAATGAATTCCTCTGGAATGGGAGATGGGAGACAAGACATATTGTTGGCTTCTACCTACTAATGTCAGTTGCTATGGGAGTTGGGATAATACAGGTAGCTAAGGGGTAAAGAAACAGAAGTGGTTGAGCAGATCTGATTAGTGCCTGCAAGGTGTCTGATACAACTAACTTACACGTATTCATTATCTTGGTTAATAAATGTTAATCATATCCTTGTACATGGTGATGAGTTAGTGGTGAGTATATACTCAGAAACTAGATACAGTCTTTGTTCTCCAGGAACTTACAACTTTAGCTTAACTTGGGCTGGTCAACCATATCTCTTTTTTGTTCTCCGGTGCATTCCCAGAACTTTCTTTACTGTACCTTTTTTTTTTTTTTTTTTTTTTCCAGAAAACTATACTCTTGTAGGTTTGGCCAATGAAGACACTAGAGGACATTGTAGAATGGGAGTTACCGTGGTGACATATCTAGCAGCAGTGGAATTTCCTCTGGGGTTCTGCCTTCCTCATGGCAAACTGTGGCTCTGGCTCCATGGTTGGGTCTGCTTTCTGGGATCCTCTTATTCCCAATGGTACTCCAGCCCTAGGAGTAGTAGTGGCTTCCTGCTGTTGTTAATCTATGGATTTCCTCACTGTCCCCTAATTTTTTAAAGTTCTTTCATCACCTAGTAACCAATTAGTGAAACCAATTCCTTCTGCTTATGACAGCTAGAGTGGTTTCTGTTTTATTAAGTGGACCTCAACAAAAACAGATCTTCCAAAAAAAAAAAAAAAAAAATCAACCAATGACTCCTAACAGTTTCATTGACCATGAAATAAATAATAATCTGCCAATGTAATATTGAAAAGGGTAAATATTTTGCTCCCCACCAGTTCACGAAAATCATCAGGCTGTAAATTTTTAGTGTAGACCTCATCATTAAAATCTTATTTTATTTGAAGCCACAAGGAATTAATATAAAACTAATCTAGAGGGATGAGCATAATCTTGTCAGGATGGACATTTTCTTCATGAAAAGGGAACATTATTTCAGCCAGGATGTCAGTAGAAATCAAACACATATGTTGAAATGCTGACTCTTACTTTAATTTTGAAAGAATGCTGCATATGTAAACTGATAAAAGAAAAAAATATTTTATTTTCTCTTTAACTTTCCAATGCCTTCATTTCCTTTTTCTAAATATGAGGATAAACATGGAAAGAGAGATATGGAAAAGGTTTTTAGGGAGGTCAGCTCTCTTTTTAGCCATTGTGCAACATCAAATGACCTTTATGAATAATACAGTACAAGCATTTGCACAGCTGAGCTATGCTGTGTGGTCTTAGAAAAAATATTAATGGTGTCTGAAATTTGCGTAAACTTTAAGCAATATTAATATTATTGCAATCATAATCTGTATTAATTTTCATTATGTACTCTATTAGGTGCCTTATACATGTTATCTCATGAATTGTCAAAATATCCTATGAGTTCATTATCATTTGTCCTATCTTACAGATGTGTAAAGCAAGGGAGATGGAGTAGTATGTCCAGTTTCACAGAGAGTAAATAATGGAACTGGATATTAAATCCAGATCTGAAAGACTAAAACTCCCTACTGCTTTCTTCATACTATGCTACTATTTTTACTAGATAAAAACTTTTTTTTACTTTAAGATCTGAAAAGTATAAGTGATTACTGATATACAGACTATAACATTTTTCATAAACAAATTTTTTTTTTCTGTTCCTTAAAAGTGGAGTATGTGAATTATTTCTCTTGGCTGTTCTCTTTCATAGAGAGAAATTTATAGAATTTTGAAACACAGTGAATCCATAGAGAATATCTAGTCCAACCTCCTAATTTCACAGATAAAACATCTTAGGTCTAGAGGCAGAAAATGATTTGGGCAAGAAAACTACTACCTCTCAGAATCTTCATTTGCAGACAGGCATATGGTATCCATTGAGACTTAAATGGAGGAGAGAGGAATGGCAGGTTTAAATGAAGCCATCTGGAAGTTACCACTTGCCAAATGGAACAGACGGAAATTTTCTTTGACATGTAGCAAGGGACCCCGACATGGGCTTCTTCTCTCTGTTCCCTTGGGAATTCTAAGATATGAGGACTTTTGGAGAAGGTCAGGTCACTGAGGGTTCTGGCATGTGCCATTCCCAATAGGCTTATATTTCGGATAGTTAGGAAAATATGATCAACACTCACAAGGAAAAGTGATGTCCTCTAATTTTCTCAAGGCTCTCCTAGATTGAGCGGACACCTGCCACAGGTTGGTAGAGAATCAAAGTACAGTTTCCAGTTCAGTCTTGGGAAACTGGTAAAGGAAGAGGGAGTGATTTTTAAGATGATTGTGTGAGATGTTCTTTTATGACTCATCCCATAAGGAGGTTTTCCTGAAAAACTGAGAGGACAAGTCAAATATTACAATCCCAGGAAAGTGAAAAGTAAAGACCAAGGGAAAATGAATGCAGAACAAATGAAATAATTTTAACACTGATGATTAAGGTTAATTTGAGTCACAAAAGAAGAAGAAGGGCAATTCAATGGAGACGAAGAGACTGAGGGAAAGATGTACAAGAACCCCAGAAGGAGCAGGCTTCAGAGACTGCCAAAGAATCAGGAACCCAGAGAACAGTATGCTCAGCCTTCAACTTCTCTCTTTGTCTTTCTTCTCTCTCTCTCTCTCTCTCTCTCTCTCTCTCTCTCTCTCAATCTTCCTCCCTGCTTCCCACATAATTTCAAAGTGGAGTATGCTATCCCACGTAATTTCAAAGTGGAGTACGCCATCCCACTGACCCAGAGTTTATACCATCTCAGCTCTAGTCACTAGAACAAACTTTCTGGCTTTCTGTGAACCAAATTCCAAGACAGGATATTTGACCCTTGTTCCAATCACCTATCAAGAAGGAGGTTGGACAACTGAGAGCAGACATTCTAAAGGAAAGGGAGTTTTTTAAACTGAGCAGACACCCTACAATGTCAATGTCAGCCAATTTTTTGAAATTGAAACTGGATCACAGCAGTGGCTAATGGGGCTCTTGGTAAGCAATATAGATTGAGAATGAATTTTATCTCGATTAATGAATGGCAATCAACTAATTTTGTAATATACTCATTACAAAAAATAGCCAAACAGGAAGGTATAAAAAGGACAGAATAAATGAATTCATTTATAATAAAGAAAAATAAAGTGACTTTATATGTAATATTTTGCCTCATGGACCACTTTGCCAGGCTTAAGTCATTGTTTACAACTCTGATTCTTTTTTTTTTTTTTTTTCTTTTGAGACAGAGTTTCACTCTTGTTGCCCAGGCTGGAGTGCAATGATGTGATCTCGGCTCACTGCAACCTCTGCCTCCTGGGTTCAAGCAGTTCTCCTGCCTCAGACTCCCGTGTAGCTGGGATTACAGGCATGCACCACCATGCCTGGCTAATTTTGTATTTTTAGTAGAGACAGAGTTTCTCCATGTTGGTCAGGCTGATCTCAAACTCCCAACCTCAGGTGATCTGCCCACCTCAGCCTCCCAAAGTGCTGGGATTACAGGCGTAAGCCACCATGCCTGGCTGCAGCTCTGATTCGTAAGAGCATTTTGTGGCAATTACTTCTATCTAGCTTTTTCCCCCTTTCCTATCTCAGGATAAAGGGGTTTGTCATTGTAAAATCAGGCTCTGTTTTTGTGGAGAGTAGTAATCTAAATACAAGAATTTTGTATCATAATACTCAATGTAGTGATGTTTTCCCTTTTTTCCTATGATACTATTTTAATAATAAAAGTAAATATGTTTATTGCATAATGTTTGGAATAGAGAATCGTGTAACAAAGGAAATAAAATCATTCATAATCAGGTATAGTGATTTTTAAAACAAAAATAATTTTAATCTAATTCTAGGTTTAGAAGCATTAAACAAACAGACAAATGAAAGTTCTTAGATTTTTATAATCCAATCCCCTGTGTAGTAGTAATAAGAGACATTTGATTGGATAAAAATGCCTTCAAGTATTGACAGCCTACTGACTGATGTGTTTTACTATTACCCAATGCAGCACAAATGCTTGGTATGCTGCCTTTGTAAATATATCAGTTGCTGAGTGTATTAAAATGCACTGAATTAATCAAATGTGACTGATGATCTTAATTGATGGGGGAGACACAGTAACCTTTTTCTCAAAGCAACTACATCATGTAATTACAGAGGAAACTGTATAGCATTTGTTAGTTAGACAAGACACCTCTAATGACATTAGCCAAACAAAGGGTATTATTATCCCCCATTTTAAGATTTAAAAAATCTGAGACAAATATTAGTTAAATAGGTAACAGCTCCAAGGTAAATACAAAATAATTAAGAGCAAAATCAGACTTTAGGTCTCTTTAACACTAAATTTTATGTATTAACCACTAAACCCCACAAACTTTCTGACTGATTGAGTTATAGTTTATGTAGAAAGAAATAAAATATTTATAGCTGGTTCCAACTTTTATATATTTCTGAGGCTACTTATGGATGCTGAAGATAAATTAACTCTAGAATGTAGCTCCTTTGCTGAAGTAAATAAAGAAAATTGATGAGTTGTAGTATGGGCTTGAATGATATCTGAAGTTAAAAAAAGGAGAAATAAGTCACTTAGAAGAACAACTATTTTTACATAAAATCAACATCCAGTTTTGATAAGAATCAAAGCTATTTTAATTTGTGCTTTTCAATGAGAAATAGAAATAGTTTCATTATGATCAAATCAAATAGAATATAGATTAAAATAAGCATAAGCAGAGCCAGAGTATTGAGAGCAGATCACTTACTTTTTATATAGCAACAAAGCTATTCAAATTAGAAATCAAATCATACATATTAAATTTAAAATATATTTACTAATAATTTCCTTGGACAGTGTTTTCAGGTTAAATGCTTAAATTTGTTTCTGAGATTAGCTCTTTATTCTTAAAAAGCAGGTATTAACATTGTTTATTATTTATTATTTTTACCATTTTAAGATGAAGAAAATAAATGAGGTTTAGTCAACGGTCCCAAGTCACACAACAAATAAGGAGCCATCTCACTATACTTCATATGGTGTTGATACCTATGTCAAATTGCAATGTTTTCTGGGAATAAGTCAGATGAATAAGATGTTATTAAGTGTTCTCCAGCTTTTGTAATCAAAGTGTTTTCTTAATCACAGTTGTAGGAAGGGCCCAAAAGCTTAGAAAGAGCCGTGTATCTGTGTGTGTGTGTGTGTGTGTATATATATGTGTGTGTGTATATATATGTGTATGTGTATATATGTGTGTATATACATATACACTCACACACATATAGGTATATGCGTATATATATGTATGTGTGTGTATATATCTATATACACACACACACACATATATAATGGAAAAGAAAATAGTGAGTTTGAACTAATTGGTCTTCCCATCACTGTGCCAATCTCTGAAGCTCCTCAAGAATACCTCAAGAATAGTTTAAGAATATTTCACATAATTTATCATTTGATTTGTTGTAATTTTTATCTTTTGTTTTAAGTGAGAGAAAAAAATATACAAACAGACAATGGCCAAACATAAAAAAATGGAACTCTGACCCACAATATGAGCACTCAGCTCAGGAAACCAACCCATTATCTATAGTAACCAGCCCAGGAAGCCTGCCTACTATCTACAAGTCAGACTTATAAAAAGTCAGACCACTGTCTCTAACAACCAGCCCTGAAAGCCAAATAGTAACTCCTGTAATAATTAACTGAGTTTCCCTAATTTTAGTCCCTGTTTCAAATTTAGGACCAGCTAGAGAAAGCCAAATATGTACCCCTAAGCAATTACATAGGAAGTCCCACTTCTAGTTATACTACCTTCATCAGGATAAGAGATTAGCATTAGGGGCTGTTCATGACAACAGCTCCTAATCAGGACACATCTGAAGTCTTCCCTCTATTCCACTATAAAGCTTTCTTGCTACTCTTTCCTGCCTTTGAATCTCTGCCAAAATGCAAGTAATGGTGGCTGACTCTTTTGCTATAGCAAACTGAATAAATAGCCTTTTTTCATGTAGTGGGTCTTTATAAAACATTCTCCATAAAAAAGCTTTATTATTTGTATAAAAATGATGCACAATTAACTATTTTTAAGAAAACTTCAAGAATATAAGGGAAAACAAAAATCTAACCACCCAAAGATAAACACCGTCACTATTAGGTGAGCATAATGGCAGATACATATTTTTGTCTACAGATAAACAAAAGAATGAATGGGTAGATAAATGAATGAAAATGATTTTTATAAAATGGCATCCAGAAATACATTCTATTTTAAATGAAATGTATTGAATTAATTTTATTATAATAAAAATAAACTCAAATGAAAATAAACAGTTGAGCATCCAATAATCATTTCTTCTGAAAACATGTATGTAAATATGTTTATATTTACATGTGTGTATATATACATATGTTTATATATGTGTAATTTATATGTGTATGTATACACACATAAATAAATGTATGTATACACATATATACACACACATATATATAATACAAATATATATATTTGTTACGAATAGATTGTTCTGAAGGTAAGTAAAATATTGTGAAAAATAAGATGTAGCAAGTCATTTCTTTGAATTCAAGACTTCAAGTTTAAATAGTACCAAATTCCTGCATGCTATGAAGAATAGGAAAAATTTGTATTTACATTTCTGCTTCCTCCATTTTCCCTTACTTTTTTGTATTGGTTATTTATATTAGCATGTTCTGTCAAAATTGGTAATATTTACATTATTTTATATAAAAACATAATGGCTGACATTTATTGAAATCTGCAGATTACAAACATTACTCTAAGGCTGCCTGCCTGCCTTCCTCTCTCCCTCCCTTCTTTTTTTAAATTTCTTTGTTCTTTCCTTCCTTCTTTTTTTTTTTTTTTTGACTGAGTCTCACTTTGTAGCCCACGCTGGCACAGTGGTGCCATCTCAGCTCACTGCAACCTCCGCCTCCCAGGTTCCAGCGATTCTCCTGCCTCAGCCTCCCGGGTAGCTGGGACTACAGGTACGCGCCACCACGCCCAGCTAATTTTGGAATTTTTTAGTAGAAACAGGGTTTCACTATGTTGGCCAGGCTGGTCTCGAACTCTTGACCTCAGATTATCCACCTGTCTCGGCCTCCCAAAGTGCTGTGATTACAGGCGTGAGCCACCGCATCCAGCCCTTTCTTTTTCTTTAATCTGAGAGCTGGCCCATACTCATTTTTGGCTGACAACATATTATATTTCTTAGCTTGTTCAGGCTTTTTATATTTATCATGTACTTTAATATTCACCAGGATCCTTTCAGGCAACTATTATTTTCCCGTCTTACAGATAAGAAAACTGAGATACAAAGTGGTTGAGTAATTGCCCAACATACATTTAATAAGCAGTGAAGCCACATTTTAAACCCATTCCAAACTGTTATCAGAGTTTGAACTCTTAATTCTTGTAGTATAACCATATTTCCACATTTGTTTAGGTTTATTTTTATCTTTAAGTGGATTTATATGGTTTGGATTTGTGTTTCTGCCCAAATCTCATATCGAATTGTAATCCCCAATGTGGGAGGAGGGACCTGGTAGGAGGTGATTGGATCATGGGGGTGGATTTCCCTCTTGCTGTTCTTGTGATAGTGAGTTCTCATGAGATCTGGTTGTTTAAAGGTGTGTAGCACCTCCCTCTGATCTCTCATTCTGTTGTTCTGTCCACGTAAGACGTTTCGGGCTTCCCCTTCCCCTTCAGCCATGATTGTAAATTTCTTGAGGCCTCCCCAGCCATGCTTCCTGGACAGCCTGTGGAACTGTGAGTCAATTAAATCACTTTTCTTTATAAATTACCCATTATCAGGTAGTTCTTTATAGCAATGTGAGAACAGACTAATACATGGACCCACTGCTTTCTCCCAGGACCTTACTATGTTTCTCCATTTCTGAATTCTTTATTTTGATTCCGTTCTTGGTTTGCTGCATTTTATTGTATTGCATTGAAAGACTTTTTATAAAAGTTCAGAGACATTGAATTCCTTTATTTGTTTCTTAATGTCTAAGAATATTTGTGAGATGTTTTTCTACTCCAAGAAATATGAGTCTGGATATGAAATACTCAAGTCATTTTTATTTCCCTTTGGACTTTATATACTTTTCTCAACTGTTCATGTTTCATTAATAGTTTTATTAGAAATATCCTATTCATATTTTAGTTCTACAAACTCAAAAATTACAGTTCCAGAGTTTCTTTTTCCCAAGAACAACTCTTGAGTACTTTATACCTTGTGTTTTCTTATTATTAAAAATTTCTGCCAGAAACTTCTATACTTGAATGATTACTTCACTTGATAATTAGCTTTGGGTCACAGCTATGAACATTTGAATTTATTGTCTCTGGCATTGATTATTGCTATAGAGTAAATGTGGCTTGATTTTGTTAATTGTTATATTTTGTGTGTGTGTGTGTGTGTGGTTTTTTTTAAAATCCTGCCTGTGTATTTGAGGTAATCTTTTTTACTTTTAGATGTCAAAAAATTTAATCAGAATATATCTTATATTGATCATTTTTTTTTTTTTTTGGATTTCCCTGACCACACTGGATCTTTTAACTTTGCATATACTTTTTGTTCTACTTGTTAGGTTCTCTGAGGAACACAAATTTCCTAATGATTTTTCTTTTTTTATCTTACCTGTATAGTATCTTCTAACCTTTTTGTTCTCTTCTCCAATTTTCTCTGCATATTATTAACTCAAATCTTTCCTCTTTAATAGTAAATTATTTGGTGTTCATAATTCATTTATTGGCTCTGTAATTTTTCTTTCAATTGAATACTGTTAGTAATTTCATTTTTGAGCTCTTTTTTATTGTGTGTGTTTTTTATTATGTTCTTTGATAGCTTAGTACATTAAAAAAGCATATTCTTCTTTCACTTGAATTATTGTTTCTTCCAGACTTGGGTCTTCATTTTGTTACAATATAAAATTTATATTAATTCAGTTGTGTTCATTTTCATTTATTTGTGCTTGCCATGGGTAGCTCTGCCAAGATCTTCTGTTTGCTCTAATATAATATAGATAAATTAGCTTTGATCCTCTTCCAGTCAACTCAAAGACTATTCTTCCCACCACCCACAAGTCCCCTGCACTACTAACTAGCTGGGCTGTTGCACCAAAGTGATTTCTTTTCCTTCCTTTTTCCCTCCCTCTTTTTCTTTCTTTCTTCCATTCTCTCTCTTTCTTTTCCTTTTCTCTTATTTCTTTTTTTTTTTAACCTTAGAGTACAAGCATGGAAAGAGAAGGATAACAACTTATTAGTTCCTTGTATTGCAGTTTGCTTTGACAAGAAACTAAAACATTTAATATTTGCTTTTTCTTCTGAGATGTTCTCAAATATCCTGTACTATGGTTTTATTTCACTTGGTTGAAGGTATATCCTATTTTTCTGGTAGAATACACTAAGCCTTCAGTCAATTCATTCACATCAAAATGTAACTTTGGAAAATTCTGTTCTTGCTCTTGCTCACTCATCATCCAGCATGGCATTGACTCTTTTTTTTTTTAATTTATTTTTTATTATTATACTTCAAGTTCTAGGGTACATGTGCATAATGTGCAGGTTTGTTACATATGTATACTTGTGCCATGTTGCTGTGCTGCACCCATCAACTTGTCAGCACTCATCAACTCGTCATTTACATCAGGTATAACTCCCAATGCAATCCCTCCCCCTTCCCCCCTCCCCATGATAGGCCCTGGTGTGTGATGTCCCCCTTCCCGAGTCCAAGTGATCTCATTGTTCAGTTCCCACCTATGAGTGAGAATATGCGGTGTTTGGTTTTCTGTTCTTGCGATAGTTTGCTGAGAATGATGGTTTCCAGATGCATCCATGTCCTTACAAAGGACACAAACTCATCCTTTTTTATAGCTGCATAGTATTCCATGGTGTATATGTGCCACATTTTCTTAATCCAGTCTGTCACTGATGGACATTTGGGTTGATTCCAAGTCTTTGCTATTGTGAATAGTGCCACAATAAACATACGTGTGCATGTGTCTTTATAGCAGCATGATTTATAATCCTTTGGGTATATACCCAGTAATGGGATGGCTGGGTCATATGGTACATCTAGTTCTAGATCCTTGAGGAATCGCCATACTGTTTTTCATAATGGTTAAACTAGTTTACAATCCCACCAACAGTGTAAAAGTGTTCCTATTTCTCCACATCCTGTCCAGCACCTGTTGTTTCCTGACTTTTTAATGATCGCCATTCTGACTGGTGTGAGATGGTATCTCATTGTGGTCTTGATTTGCATTTCTCTGATGGCCAGTGATGATGAGCATTTTTTCATGTGTCTGTTGGCTGTATGAATGTCTTCTTTTGAGAAATGTCTGTTCATATCCTTTGCCCACTTTTTGATGGGGTTGTTTGTTTTTTCTTGCGCGCAAGGTTATTTATAGATTCAATGCCATCCCCATCAAGCTACCAATGAGTTTCTTCACAGAATTGGAAAAAACTGCTTTAAAGTTCATATGGAACCAAAAAAGAGCCCGCATCTCCAAGACAATCCTAAGTCAAAAGAACAAAGCTGGAGGCATCACGCTACCTGACTTCAAACTATACTACAAGGCTACAGTAACCAAAACAGCATGGTACTGGTACCAAAACAGAGATATAGACCAATGGAACAGAACAGAGTCCTCAGAAATAATACCACACATCTACAGCCATCTGATCTTTGACAAACCTGAGAGAAACAAGAAATGGGGAAAGGATTCCCTATTTAATAAATGGTGCTGGGAAAATTGGCTAGCCATAAGTAAAAAGCTGAAACTGGATCCTTTCCTTACTCCTTATACGAAAATTAATTCAAGATGGATTAGAGACTTAAATGTTAGACCTAATACCATAAAAATCCTAGAGGAAAACCTAGGTAGTACCATTCAGGACATAGGCATGGGCAAAGACTTCATGTCTAAAACACCAAAAGCAACGGCAGCAAAAGCCAAAATTGACAAATGGGATCTCATTAAACTAAAGAGCTTCTGCACAGCAAAAGAAACTACCGTCAGAGTGAACAGGCAACCTACAGAATGGGAGAAAATTTTTGCAATCTACTCATCTGACAAATGGCATTGACTCTTAAGAATTTGCCTAACCTGTTTTTTCCTACATTCCTACATATCCTTTAGTCCGCTTCTTGTCAAATTAGAGATATCAGTGAAAACCTCAAGATTTGGAATACTTACCTTCTTTCCACAAAATGTCTGTCAATCAGCAATAATGGTAGTAAGTTTTAGAATCTGCACACACTGTACCAAAATTTTCTACTTCCTTCTGTGGGCTACTGCTTTTCAATGTAATAACATTTGCCCCTTTTGAACTTTTTTCTTTCTTGCCTTTGTTTGTTTGTGTTTTGCTTTTTTTTTCTATTTTATATGTATATTTTTAGGTGTACAAAGGGAGAATGTATAACATTAGGCACCAGGAACACCGAATGGGAGGGTTATATAAAATGTTGAGGGCAATGGTCACTATTGAGTCAGTAGTAGAGGACTCTGTGAGAGGTACAGAGCTTTTGAAAGAAGTTTGCAACTGCATATGCCCTCCACAAATTTTCTGCTGGCTGAATAAAAATAGCACTTATTGTATTACTATATTTCAAATGAATTCAGATGCTATTTTATGGTGAATAAAATAGAAAGTAATTTAAATGCATTACTGAATTCTTTATAGCTCTTTTTCATTATGTATATAAGTGAGGCAATATAGTAGTATTAAGAGGCTGTAGACAGAATGCCATGTCATACTGTAACCTTGAGCAAGTTATTTAACTACTACTGTAAGCATCACTGTAAAAGGAAATAAAAATAGTATTTACCTCATACGGTCATTGTGAGGCTTAAATAAAATAATACATGCAAAGCATTTGGCATAACCCCTGACACCTTATCAGCACCCAATTTTAGCTTCAACAGTTGCAATTCGTGGATACTATCATATGAGGATCTAATGATTAGCTACAAAGGGATCTTCTCATTTCAATGTTGTAAATTACAGCAGGGCAAGATCAACTTGAATCTTTGGGCATGACTTATCTGCTTCTATTAGGTTAAGTCACATAAATGCTACAAACTGCAAGAAAATGTATTGAGCACTCCTGCAGAGAAACAAGTGTGATGTCAGTTTAGCATGTAGCATGCATGTGGATGCATTAGATGTCACAGCTTGATTTCCACAAGAAGCAGATGCTGACGTGAAGAATGACAGGAAGAATTTTATTTGGAAGACTCTCGGGATCAACACTTGTGAAGGAAAAGGGAAAAAAGTGGATTGAGCAGATGTAGAAGTTGGGCTTTGACACCAAGAAAGCCACAGCTGTTCTGTACAGGGAACTTGAAGGTTATGATGGCCCACCAGAATAGTCCCAAGTTGTGAAAAAAAAAAAAAAAAAGGAGGGGGGACCTTTATATTCCCATATTGACTAGTCATCAGTTGCAGGCAGCCTCTGAAGAAACAGACACATCTTAGCATGATGTCTTTCTCTTTGTTTTTTCTCCCTAGCTGAGACTAATTTCTGTCGAGGGCTGAAAACCAATCAGCAATGGGTAGCATTTCCAGCAGCTGGGGGCATAAGTGCTTCAGATCTGAAGAGGGATCTGGGTGTGCACAACAGAGGCCACTGCATTAGTTATGGCATGTTCTTTAAAAGTCATATATTCCTGGCTCAAAATAGTTCTGTAATACCACTTAGAATAAATTCCAGAACCAGTTTACTACCTGCAGTTTAAAAAATCCATCTAATTACCATTTTTATTATATATTCTGAAGTCATGAGGAAAATAGATATTGAAAAATATTAATGCATTCTCTGATGAGAATGTATTTTGATATGTGATTGCATAGCTATAGGCATTTAAAATAGATATCTGTTACGTTTAATCTGATCAATCCTGACCATCTATGTTTTAAAGACTATATATATACATATATACCTATATACATATATAAATACATGTGTGCATGTGTCATTATCTGCACACATATATATTCAGACCTGTTTTGTGAGCAAGTTTGATTTTTACACATTCATGTGAGTGATGTTTTTCCAGGGTCAGTATCAGGCACTTTGGGAAATATAAAGAATAAGAAGCATGCCAGACTTTAAAAAGCTAAAGGAAGATGAAGCACATGCACAATAATTATTTGTAGCAGTCCACTTTAAAATAGTTATGTGGCCTGACATGAACAGGACAGGATAGGCAGAATAGTGGCGTAGTCCAGAGCACAGAGTCAGGTCTGGCTGCTTGGGTTCAAATACCAGCTCTGCTACCTCCATGCTCTGTCACATTAGGTAAGGTATTTGACCTTTCTGTGCCTCACTTTTATTATCTGTAAAATGGGTTTAATAGTACCTATACCCTAGAGTTGTTATGAGGGTTACATGAACTAACATATGGCTATGATCTATGTCTGTGATCCAGTGCAAGATCTAGTCTATGATACAGTACAAGAAACATAATTTTATTTTTCTTGTAAAAATCATATCAATGACCTATCAGGTAGGACCTTTCCCTACCTGATAAAAATAAAATTGAAATTCATGTGTTTATGGGGAACCTAGGGTCCTGAAAGAATCACAGTACTTAAAGAACGTTTGAAGAATAGTCTTTGGATCTGCAGTGTATACTAGTCACAACTGTTACCTATCTTTTATCTGCCTCCATCAAAGGGGCATTTAGATTTTGGTTGATGCCAAGGGCTGCAGTCTCTCATCCCTGACCACCACAGGTATATCTTGCTGTAATTTATAAAGTAAAGAGGTTTAATTGGCTCAAGGTTCTGCAGCCTATACAGGAAGCATGGCTTGGGAGACCTCAGGAAACTTACAATTATGGTGGAAAGTGAAGAGGAAACAGACACATCCTATATGGCTAGAGCAGGAAGGAGAGAGAGAAGGGGAAGGTGCTACACTTTTAAACAACCACATTTCATGAGAAATCACTAACTATTATAAGAACTGCAAGGGGGAAGTCTGTCCCCATGATCTAATCGCCTCCCACCAGGCCCCCCTCATCCTCAACAATGGGGATTGTAATTAAACATGAGATTTTGATACAGACACAAATCCAAACCATAGCAGCTGCCATCTCCCTGGTTGTAGAAAATGGAGCAACACATCATTTCCCCATTGTTTGTGAACTTCCCAGACTCCTACTCTCCCATTGGCTGGGAAAATTCTCTCAATACCCTTCTCCAAAAACTAACTCACTACCTTTCCCAACCCTGAAATCTCTTCTCTCGCATCATCTAATTCCATATTCTCTTATGAGCGTTGAGTTTTGAAAAAAAAGTCCAGATTGCAACTGATCTTTTGAGTACACTTGTATTTTTTCCCATTTCTGGGAAAAGGGAAGACAAAAACATTGCTATCTTCTAAGACACAGAACTGCAAATTATTTACAGCAGTGAAGAAAAAGCAAATTAATATCCCAATGCATTTTTCTACCACATACAGATTACACTATGTGAAATACGATGCATATCTTTCTGTTTAACTTATAGTTGCAATATAATGTAAAACCCATTCCCCGTGTGAGTTTGAAATAGAATTTCAATAGCTGCAAAATTTGAAAGTGGTAGCTTTAGCAATCTGCTGTCAGCAAGGCGTGAAATATCAAGAGCAACCTTTTTTCCCCACCCTTTCTCTTATATCTGTTTATCAAATTTTTCACAGATCACAGGTGTTCAGTTTTTATTGGAAAAGCAAGTTCTGTCTTTGAAATTATATTGCTCCCACACCTATACCCCATTTCCTACGCATTTTCTCTAGTCTATTAAGATGTTCAGATATGCTTCTGTCAAAATGATGCTGTTTCATTCCCAGAGATAGAATACTGAGCAGGCTGAATGTGCACTCAAAGGAAGTAAGTGTTTTATTGGGTGATAGGAAGTGAGGGACCCTGGAAAATCATGTTTTTGAAGACAGTTATAACATCAAATGAAATCTTGAACTGCCCAGATACTACGCAAGTGGAAATAAGTTGGAAAATGATGACAATGTTTAGATATAGCAGAGAGCAGTATTCTTAGTAGAAAAGACATGATGGAATCCTACATATTTACCTATACCTTACAATGTGATTGTCACACCTTGGTGAGCACTTGAAACATTGTATGAAAATAAAATTCTCTTATAAGTTTCCTAAATAATTTCTTTAGAGGGATTCTTTTTAGAAAGAACTTATTGCATGCAACTAGGGGAAATACCATTCTTATTAGTCTCTGGTCATAACATACTTAGTAACCTGTTAATACATAACTGTTTTGTGTGTGGGTTTCCATCTAAAGACACCTTACTTAATACATATTGTCCATTCATTTACATTGAAATAGCAACAGCATTATACCTCATGCTTGAGCAAAGCTAGTCTAACACGTGTGTTTTCTTCATAAGGCACATCACAGCCTACTTGGGCTTATAAACATTAGGTAGAACTTCAGCATTATTCTTTGGGGCCATTTTAAACAGTAAAATCAATAGCAAAAAGTAAAAAATGCAAAAAGCAGGGCACTAAATAGACTGCAAAAGGGACACTGTTTGCAGCATGAGAGCTTTTAAGCTCATTGCTTTATTTGGCCTCAGCTTGAAACATAGGCATTGGGTGACAAATTTTTTGCCACACTGTGCATGTCCATGAATAACCATGAAGGCAATGCATGTATTAATATTGGGCTTACAAGTAAATATTAGTGAGCAGGTAAATAAAAGAAACAGAGAATCCATGAACAATAAGGATCCACTGTACTTAGAAATAAATATTTTTTGGGTCACCGGTACCCTAAAGGAATCAACATAACCACAGTTTCTTAGAGGTTGAGTTATTTGAATATTTGAAGGTATTTTAGATTGTGTCATAATTATTTAGTTAGAGTAGTAATGTTGAGATCAATCTTACCATGTTATGCATAAGTAAGATCAATCTTATCACATTATATATAAGAAAGATAAACTCTAGAGAGGTAAAGCAGCTTTTTCAAAATTGCATTATAAGTCACACAGTGGCAAAACAGGACCAACATCTCTTGATCCTAAGCCTGTTTCTCTTTCTACTACATCACCCCATATAATGTATGTGTACTTTTGAAAATGCACTCTACATTATAGAGTGCAGAGATTGATATTGTATCAATGATTATGCCAATTTCTTGTCTGAATTCATCTTTAAAAAGTGGGGAGCTCAGCAAAGCGAAAGCAATGAGTCAATCTTGATAGTCAATCTTGAAAATTTCACTATTTTCAGTGGCAAATCTCTGGGTCTAATTTTTATGACTAATCATATCACGGATTCACCATACCCACAGAGGTATATGTTGCCTACATTTACACAAAGAATTTTTAATCTTCAGCAAGTAGTATGAGTAAAGTCAATCAAGATGATTTTTAAATGGATTGTTAAAATGATAAAACTAAATTTAAAATATTTTATAGTATATGCAGTATCAAAAACTAGAATTTCATTTTCTAACTTATTTTTTATACTGTATGTTCATTAGGATCCAGTCCAAAGTGCCTTAGAACATTCAAATAACTCAACCTCTGAAAAAAAATAACTATGATTGTATTACTTCTATAGAGTACTAGTGATCTTAGAGGTGTTTGATAAAACAAAGTGATAAAGAGCATAAAGTACATCTACTTTAAAATTTGTGATAGTTTCAATAGTGCCAGGCTTATTCTAACATAGATGAAAGAAAAATAGATAGATAGAAATATAGGTATCTCAAATATTAAAACATATCTAATAATTTTAATAACATATTTCACTGGAATATCTCTATACCCAAGACAACTGACATTTTTATCTGCGGGATTAATGATTTTCAATTTGTTCTCAATTTGCTACAGTAACCAGTGATCAAATTTTAATATTCCATGGAGTTAAAGTCACTAATTATTTAAAAAGGGCAGAGAGAGAGAATTCTGTTAAAGAATTGGTTTGTGAGACTTGAGCTATATTCTGGAGAAGTCATAAATATCTCTTTGTTAGTGTCTTCTTTCAAATTTGACTACAAGTGTAAATGGGTTCTATTGCTTTCTCTAACGATTTGGCATGGATCATTAACTGTCCTAGGACTTTAAATATTTCTTCCACTAAGAAATTGAGGATATAACTGATAGACTGCTGCCCAAGAGCCAAAGGGCCTGGAGACAAGAGACTACTAACTTGTTGAGGAATATTCTGTTTGAAGATAGGAGTGAGTAGGTAATGGATAATTATTCATTTTACTTAAAGCCATGATTAATTCAAGCACAATGAGTGATATTTTTTAAAGAGCTGTGTTCCAAAAATAAGTTGTAATAATAATGTAGAGGTTGAAGTAAAGAGGCCAGATTTAGAGTTAATAATTTGATGATCGTAAAATCTTGGATCCTATTCCCTACAGCATAAATGTTGTCAAAACCTAGTGTCTTGCTAAATGAGAGCTACTCAGCACTCCAACTTCTGGTTAAAATACACACCAATAATATATTTCAAAACCATATTGAAGTTTACTCCTGAATAACTTTAATAATTATTATTTTAATTACTAAAAACAAAATTTACACAAATTAAAAGTAATCTCAAAAATGGGTGAACAAAATTAATATCCTGACAAAGAAACAGCATGGGCTTTGAAGTCAGGCAGAATTCACTACCAGACTGGTTGGTCTTTTGATTTCTCCAGGCTTCCTTTGTAAATCGGGGCAACAATCTCTACATCACAATGTGGTTATGAATTCTAAATGAAATAATGTCTATAAAGTACTTGGCACATGTATGTCATCTATTGCTACATTAACAAATTACTCTTAAATTTAGTGGATTAAAACAGTGAAGATGTGTTATCTTGCTGTTTATGAGTCAGAAATCTGGGCCTGGTTTAGCTGAGTGCTTCCAGATTAAGTTCTCTCAGGAGGTTACCCAACTGTTGGCTGAGTCTGAAGTCTCATCTGAAAACGTTACTGGAGGAAGAGAGGAAGATTTTCCTTCAAGTGTGTTCATGTGCGCCTCTATTCCTTAGAGATGTTTGATTGTGGGCCTCATTTCCTTGCTAACTACTTACTGGAGGTTTCCCTCAGTTTCTCTTCACCTGGATCTTTTCACAGTGCTGCCTGATGACATGTAAGGTGACCTCCGCAAAGAAAGAGAGAGAACACCTAATCTAATCTGAGAAGTAATATCCCACCCCTTGTGCTGAATTTGATTCATTAAAAGTTGGTCAATAAATCCCACTCAAGAGCAGGATGTGAAAACCAAGAGGTGAGGGGTCATGTACCACTGCATTGGGACAGGCACAGTGCTGAGTTCTCACAGATATGACCTACATTAATAACTCACTTCCTAAGTGAAGAAACGCCTGTTGGTTTTTTTTTTTAATATGCCCTGGCCACAACAATTATGATAATAGCAATCTTTAAATGGAGTTTTTTTTTTTTATGTGCCAAGCAATGTTCTAAGTGTTTTTATAAATTTTGAACTAATTTAATCCTTGCAAATTATCATACTTCTTTTACAGACAAGAAAATAAAGTTACAGAGAAAGCATGTAATTTGACCGTTGTCACAGAGCTATTATGTGTTACACCTGTCATATGAACTTAGGCATTTCCAAAACCTGGAATCTTAAACATTATTCTATACTACCTCAAAATCAATAGCCCTTAACCTTTAAGGGTGTTGGACCTTTATTATGAATTTGATGTCAACTAAAAGCCCTTTTCTAGAAAAATATACAGAGGTACATTTTTCATATAATTGTAGGGAGTTCTCAAAAACCCTAAATTCCACAGATGGATGCCTGATTTAGAACCCCTGTCTATAATTCTCCAACTTGAATAAAAGTCAGTAAAGGCTAGATTTGTACATAAAACAAGCTGGTACAGTGAGAAAGAAGTAGGTTGGGAGTCAGTAGAATTGGGTTTGGTTTCCCAAAAACCAAATGGTAAGTCATTCAACTTGAAGCCACAGTTCTTTTATCTACAAAACGGGCACAAATAAGTACACTGTTGGTGGGAATGTAGATTGATACCGCCATTATGGAAAATATGGAGGTTCCTGAAGAAGTTAAAAATAGAACTACCATACAACTCAGTCATTTCTCTTCTGGGTGTATACCCAAAGGAGATGAAATCACTACCTTGTAAAGAAATCTGCATTATTCACCATAGCTAAAATATGAAAACAACCTAAATGTCTGTTGCTGAATGAGTGGATAAAGAAAATGTGGCATACATATAATGAAATATTATTCAGCCTTAAAAAAGGAGATTCTGCCATTTACCACAACATGAATGAATCTGCTTGGATATAGACATTTTGCTAAATAGAGTAAGCCCAACACAGAAAGAAAAATATTGCATCATCTCACTTACATGTGGAATATAATTTTTTCTTAAGAAAAAAAAAGCTCAGATATACAGTGATAGAAAATGAAACAGGTTACAGTGGATGGGGAAGGAGGTTGGGGGAGAGGAGATGGGGAGATGTAAGTCATAGGATGCAAAAGAGTAGTGTGTAGGAGGAACAGGTTTAGACATCTAATGTATAATATGAGACTAAAGTTGATAAAATTGTATTGTATTCAGGGTTTTCATTAAATAAATAGATTTTAGTGACTTTTGTCACAAAAAAGGAATTATGTGAGATGATAGATATGTCAATATACTTCACTATAATAATCATTTTACTATCCATAGGTATTCCATCATGTCATGTTGTAAACCTCAAATATACACAATAAAATTTATTTTTTCAAAAGAAAAAATATATTTTGAAAAAAATTGACACCATAAGCTTTTCTCCATGTAAGCACTAACATACACTGATTGTAAAAGCCCATATATATTACTTTGTTCCAAGCACTACTCCAGATGTCTTCCTTATAGCATCTCAATTAATACTTACACATCCTCCCCTCTTCCCTGCAAGATAGATAGTATTTTAATCCTGTTTAAGAGATGAGTAAACTGAAACACCAAAAGATTAAGTTTCTCCTCTAAGGTCACCTGCTAAGTGGCAGGGTCAGAATTTGAACAAAGGCAGTCTCACTTGGAAATCCATATTCTTCAGTGCTATACACTATCACCCCCCTGGGGCTACTACAAGAACATAGTAAATGTGCGTACATGGAAATACTCTATAAGTGGCAAAGTGCTAAAATATCCCATATGTATAGTTGAAAGAGAAATGGAGTTCATTTACATCACAATCAGATAACTTCACACCTATATAACCCTGAACAAGACACTTGTTTCATTGGGCTTCTTTAACTGCGCAAAAGAACAAATAAAAAATGTGATGCCTATAGGGAGCTACTTAGTAAACTGAGAAACTATTAAATTAACATAGGTTCTTCTCACATATTTATATTTCATCTGATTCAATTGACAAAGGTCTTTAGAATGGATAAATAATGTTTCAACAAAACAAACCCTTGGGTTTATTTTATAAAGAATAATTTCTAGAAAGTGATAAGCCCCGCTACATTGCTATTATCTCTTATATTTAAATCTCTCTATATGGAGGGCAATTTAAATCTTTGAAAATCTGTTTGGTTTCCTTCTTAAATTTTTCTTCATTTACCATCACAGAGAATCCTTTTTTTTTTTTTCTTTTAAGAGGGTTTCACTCTGTCACACAGGCTGGAGTGCAATGGTGAGATCACAGCTCACTGCAGCCTCGAACTCCTGGGCTGAAGTGATCCTCCTGCCTTGGCCTCCCAAAGTGCTGGGCTTACTGGTGTGAGCCACTACACCTGGCCGAGAACAGTTTTTAATCCTAATTTTTTTATTTTAAAACACACTGAATAACTAAATGCCTCTTAATATGGAAGCAGGATTCCAGTTTGCTGTATAATGAAGCTTCACTACACATGTATTAAAAAGGCAGCATGTGTAGTGTTGAGTGTTGACAGTGGACTCAGGCTACCAAGGTTCAAATCCAAACTCTATTACATATAGTCTTTGTGACCTTAAGCAAGTAGCTTAACTGCTTTATACCTGCTTGTACATCTGTAAAAATGGAGGGTAATAATAGTAGTAACCTCATAGGATTGTGATGTGGGTTAAATGAGTTTTGTACATGAATTATTTAGAACAGTGCTTACCACGTATTAAACATTCACTAAATATGAGTTATTATTATATTTGTATGATTTGAAATTTCTTCTCTTCCCATATGTCATTTTAATATTCATAAAGTGGGAACACTGTTACATTTTATTTCTGGTTAGGATTATAGTACATTCTCAAGTTGCCTAGAGAATGTTTTAAGCTCTGTAGGTGCTATGGATCTACAATGGGTAACTGTTGTTCCATTTTTAAAAAGGAAAAGGTAATTACTATGTGGTCTTTTTTTTTTTTCAGGAGTAGCATTAATCAACATAGTTTTGTTTTGTTTTGTTTTTGTTTTCTTAGCACACACAGAGGTGGAAGCTACTGTGGCATGATTCAAATGATGTAGGAAGCTCAATTCTGGACTGAATTAGAATGTTTTTCCCATATCAGAATTTTTGTAACTGCAATAGGAGAGCAGGAGAATGTCAGTTTCCATGTGGAAAAGAGAGCCTTTCATAAGAAACACACAGTATTTTCAATAGAGCACACAAAGAATCTGTTTTAAACTGCCTCTCCCTTAAAAAAAGAAACCACTTATTTTTCTTTGCATGCTATGTCTACAACGGCTGTCTGCTTTATATGTAGTTTAAAGGTATGCCAGGCACCTCCAGAACAGCTTCTCACCAAGCCCATTTCTAGTTTTGTTCCCTGGTAGGAAACAGCAAAGCTTACAAGCATATTTCAGATGGGGGTTTTTCCCCTATCACCACTGGGGACTACTGAACCCTCCTATTGCCAAACCGTCACCTCACAACACTGACTGAGACTGGCTCAAAGGAAAAATCTATTTGAGTTTATAAAATAAATAGCTATCTTTTAGTAAAAGATTGTGACTAATAGAATCCTGTCATTAGCAAAACTCTCATTTAACTAGAGAAGCAAAAGTTTCTATGAAGGCAACCACCTTCTCCCAACACGTCAAATTTAAAATCAAGCAGAAAAGGATGCTTAGGATTTTTGCTAGTTGAACACAACCGAGCTGTGAGCCGTATTTAACAGGATTCTTGATCTGCTATGCCAGACTCAGGTGAACTCCAAAGAATAGACAGAGAATATATGCTTATTAGGATACATATTGGGGGAAATGCAGAGAGGTGCTGGGGGAGAATTGTAGCATGCTGAATGCAGAATGCACCCAGCCTATCAGGGAATAAGGGTAAAAAGTCTCCACATCCTTGAGTGAAATGAAACCTGGAAGAGTTTAGACCCAAGGTTCCTGCCATGTGTCTCTAATGGGTCAAGAAAACCCCATAGCAGAGACCAAGAGAAGTCCAAGACACAGCCTGAGTGTAGGTAGAGCAGAGTCTTAGAGCTCAGTCATGTCAGTGAAGGCAGAGTCATGACCCAAGTAAACAAGGATTGGGAGGGTAGATGGAAAAGGTTTCTAAGTAAAATTATTGTCTCTATTACTTAAAATGGGCAATATATATACCAGCCATGGACACCAAGAGAGCCATTGGTTTCTTCAAATTGGGATGATAAGTAATTCTGCTAGAAATTTAGATAATCTCCCAAGAGAAACAGTGGGAGAAGAAATCTAAATTTGGCTACCCAAAATAAAATGAGTTTAGATAGGAAGTGTTTAAGTATCAATAGCTAAGACTAAACTTTTGCCTTCTAAGCACAAGAGGCAAATTTTTATCTATGCATCTAAATTTGGTGTAATAGACTCCATCATGGAGGATAAGAAAGAAGAGGAGGAGTGCTCACCTCCATGTGGGGAGAACCAAAGGGTACAGAGAAAGGATTTTGAAATTAATGCACTGTAGGTTCTTAGGGCAAAAGTTCTCTAACTTTTACTTTTATCTTCTCTCTGTACTTTGAGAGAGGGCTGGGAAAACAGTTACTCGGGCCAGCTTGGGTTTGGAAGCCCTGCTTAAAATTTCGCAAGGCCTGAAATGGACTTCCCATTTTCACGGTTGCCTGCAGCCCAGTTCTGCATATTGATTTCCACCTTTCATGTTTAAAATAAGATTTATGGCAAACAGCATGGGTTCATTTTAAAATCTGCACAGACATCAGTAGTTGGATGGGGGTTGACAATGACTTAGAAAATGGTGCCTCTGAGTTTTTGAAGCATTAAGTTCCTTTGTTATTTGCTTACTCTTTTTATGCCCATGGCTGCCAAAGCAGCAAGTGAAATGAAGTCAGTATAATTCCCAGAAATTAGGTCTGCCATGTTGTCCCTGGTAAGCAGGGGTTATAGCGGGTGAGACCAAATATTGAATTTCATCTTTAAATTGACTGTCTCAAACAATTGCTTGTTTTATATATAACAACATGTGTCTATTGACAAGAAAAAGCATTCTGTGTCAGGGGCCAACAACCAATTTTAAGCAAAAAAAAAAAAAAAAAAAAAAAAGGGAAGAAGAATTGGGATATGGAATAAGAACAGTAATTTACTGAGATCAATGTCTCATATGAGAATCTAAATGTTAAAGAGAAGATCCATCCTTGAAATTGAGATTGAACAGGTGAACCGGTACTACACTACGCTAGTTCTGTCAAATAGATAGTTGGGAGACTGAAAGATGATAGTAGAGAGAGTAGAATGGGAGCTGAGGACAGGTCTCTTTTATGTTCATTAACTAGGTAAACGTAGGTTGAACATACACCATGTTCCAGACACTGTTCTAGACACTGGGAGGTAAAATGTCACTACCCTGATGGCAAGAGAAACAGACACATAAACAAAGAGGAAAATACACATAAACAATGAGGATAATATGATCACAACTGGTGGTGTTTTGGTGAGATGTCTCTTCAACAGGGAGAAAAGGGAGGGTGGGATGCAATTTGCAAGCAGAGAGGATAGCTCATTTGTAAGATCTGAGGGAAAAAATGAACGTGTAGTTAACAATGCAGTATTGTATACTTTACAATTTAAGAGCATAGGTCTCATGCTAAGTGTTCTTGCCAAAAAGGAAAAAACTCTAAATGACAAAACCACCCCCCCAAAAAAAAAACCCAAAACAAAAACAAAACAAAAAAAACCCCTTACACACAAAAGAATACAGGCAAATTTTGGAAGTAATGGATATGTTTAGTACCTGGGTTACAGTGATGGTATCATTGGTGTGTCTATATGTCCCATATGTCCAAACTCATCAAGATGTGAACATTAAATATGTGCAGTTTTGGGGGTATGAATTATACCTCTAAAAATGTTTAAGAAGGAAGGAAGAACAAAGATCTGAGCAAGAAAGGAATAAAGTAGAACTATTTTTGTTGTTATTGTTGTTGTTGTTGTTGTTTTTCTTTGAGACAGTGTCTCACCCTGTCGCCAGACTGGAGTGCAGTGGCACAATCTCGGCTCACTGCAATCTCCACTTCCCAGATTCAAGCAATTCCCCTGCCTCAGCCTCCCAAGTAGCTGGGACTACAGGCACGCACCACCATGCCCAGCTGATTTTTTATATTTTAGTAGAGACAGGGTTTCACCATGTTGGCCAGGATGGTCTTGATCTCCTGACCTCGTGATCTACCCATCGTGGCCTCCCTCAGTGCTGGGATTACAGACATCAGCCACCATACCTGGCCCCAAGTAGAGCGTTTGAAGGAACAAGAGGAAGTCAATAAAGCCAGGGGGCCTGTTGTACAATGAGAAAGGAAAGATGGATCAGACAAATCCGGAAGCACAAGCAGGGACTCGAGTATGCAGGATTTTGAAATTTGCTTAAGAACATTAGGAATCTGTTGAATAATTTTATAGCAAGTAAATGGTAGAAGGGATGATACTTAAAACTGTTATGAATTTTACATATTAAGATATATTTACTTGTGTTGAAGTATAATTTATATACCAAAAAAATCACAAATTTTAAGTATCTTATTCAATCATTTTTTAGTAAATTTATAGTGTTGTGCAACTATTCTCTCAATCCAATTGAGAAGATTTAATCATGAAAATTTCCCTTTAGCATATTTACAATTAATCTCTGTTCCTTCTCCAGCCCCAGTCAACCACTAATTTGATTTCTTATAGATTTGAAATTTCTGCAGATTTCATATAAATGGAATTGTATAATATGTAGTCCTTTGCTTCTGGCTGGTTTCACTTCACATAATGTTTTTGCAGTTCAGCCATGTTATAAAATGTATCAATATTTCATTCTCTTGTATAACTGAACAGTACAGTGTATGGATATATCATATTTTGTTTATCCATTCACCAAGTGATTGGTGTCAAAAGAAAATTACAACAAATTTAGTTGAAATCTCAATTGGCTTTATTGTGATTTCAGAATTGGGCAACACTTCATTCCATAAAATAGAATAAGTGTTCTGACGACCTGAGCAAAAGGGGTTGTGTTAGGGCTTCATGCAGAAGCTTTGTGCAAAACAACACCTTAACTTAAAACAATCTATTATGGATTCAAACTTACAACTTAATTTTGATAGTAAACAACAACTTTGCTCTCCTGTAGCTCCATTGCCTCCCTACTCATGTGCTATTAATGTACATATTACATGTTAGTACATTTCAAGAACATCAACACAGTTTTATGTCTTTTAACCATATGCAAGAAGAAAAGTGTTACAAACTAAAATATATTTATACTGTCTCTCATATTTGCCTATGTAATTACCCTTATTAATCTTTCTATTTCTTTGTATTAGAGTTACTCTCTAGTTTGTTTTCATTTCGCCTGAAGGGCTCCCTTTAGTTTTTCTTATAGGGCAGGTTTGGTAGAGATGAATTCTCTCAGTTTTTGTTTACCTAGCAATGTCTTAATTTTTCTTTAATTTTTGTGAGATAGGTTTGCCAGATATAAAATTCTTCATTAGGAGGGTGTTCCAAGATGGCCAAAAAGGAATAGTTTTGGTCTGCAGCTCCCAACAGGATTGACACAGAAGACAGGTGATTTCTGTATTTCCAGCTGAGGTACTTGGTTCATCTCATTAAGACTGGTTGAACAGTAGGTGGAGCGCATGGAGGGCAAACCAAAGCAGGGTGGGGTGTCACCTCACCCAGGAAGCACAAGGATTTCTCTTTCCTAGCCAAGGGAAGCCGTGACAGACTACCTGGAAAAACGGGACACTCCCACCTAAATACTGCACTGTTCCCAAGGTCTTAGCAACCAGCAGACAAGGAGAGTCTCTCCCCTGCCTGGCTTGGTGGCTCCCATGTCCACAGAGCCTTGCTCACTGCTACTGCAGCAGTCTGAGATCGATCTGCAGGATGGCAGCCTGGCTGGGTGAGGGGCATCTGCCGTTGCTGAGGCTTGAGTAGGTAAACAAAGTGGCCGGGAAGCTTGAACTGGGTGGAGTCCACCACAGCTCAACAAGGCCTACTGCCTCTAGACTCCACCTCTGGGGGCAGGGCATAGCTGAACAAAAGGCAGCAGACAACTTCTGCAGATTTAAACATCCCTGTCTGACAGCTCTGAAGAGAGCAATGGTTCTCCCAGCATGGCATTTGAGCTCTGAGAACAGATAGACTGTCTCCTCAAGTGGGTCCCTGACCCCTGTGTAGCCTAACTGGGAGACACCTCCCAGTAGGGGCTGACAGACACTTCACATAGGCGGCTGCCTCTCTGGGACAAAGCTTCCAGAGGAAGGATCAGGCAATAATATTTGCTATTCTGCAGTATTTGCTTTCTGCAGCCTCCACTGGTGATACCCAGGCAAACAGGGTCTGGAGTGGACCTACAGCAAACTCCAACAGACCTGCAGCTGAGGGACCTGACTGTTAGAAGGAAAACTAACAAACAAAAAGGAATAGCATCAACATCAACAAAACGGTCATCTACACCAAAACCCCATCTGTAGGTCACCAACATCAAAGACCAAAGGTACATAAAACCACAAAGATGGGGAGAAACCAAAGCAGAAAAGCTGAAAATTCTAAAAATTAGAGTGACTCTCCTCCTCCAAAGCTCCTTGCCAGCAACAGAACAAAGCTGGATGGAGAATGACTTTGATGACTTGACAGAAGTAGTCTTCAGAATGTTGGTAATAACAAATATCTCTGAGCTTAAGGAGAATGTTCAAACCCATTGCAAGGAAGCTAAAAACCTTGAAAAAAGATTAGACGAATGGCTAACTAGAATAAACAGTGTAGAGAAGACCTTAAATGACTGGATGGAGTTGAAAACCATGGCACGAGAACTTCATGATGCATGCACAAGCTTCAATAGCTGATTTGATCAAGTGGAAGAAAGTGTATCAGTGATTGAAGATCAAATTAATGAAATAAAGTGAGAATACAAGGTTAGAGAAAAAAGAGTAAAAAGAAATGAACAAAGTCTCTAAGAAATATGGGCTATGTGAAAAGACCAAATCTATGTTTGATTGGTGTTCCTGAAAGTGATGGGGAGAATGAAACCAAGTTGGAAAACACTCTTCAGGATATTATCCAGGAGAACTTCCTCAACATAGCAAGGCAGGCCAACATTCAAATTCAGGAAATAAAGAGAACACCACAGAGATAATCCTCCATAAGAGCAACCCCAAGACACATAATCGTCAGATTCACCAAGGTTGAAATGAGGGAAAAACTGTTAAGGGCAGCCAGAGTGAAAGGTCGAGTTACCCACAAAGGGAAGCACATCATACTAACAGTGGACCTTTCAGCAGAACCGCTACAAGCCAGAGGAGAGCAGGGACCAATATTCAATATTCTTAAAGAAAAGAATTTTCAAACCAGAATTTCACATCCAGCTAAACTAAGCTTCATAAGTGAAGGAGAAATAAAACATTTTACAGATAAGCAAATGCTGAGAGATTTTGCCACCACCAGGCCTGCCTTACAAGAGCTCCTGAAGGAAGCACTAAACATGGAAAGAAACAACCAGTACCAGCCACTGCAAAAACAGGCCAAACTGTAAAGATCATTGATGCTATGAAGAAATTGCATCAATTAACAGGCAAAATAAACAGCAAAAATCATAATTATAGGATCAAATTCACACATAAAAATATTAACCTTAATGTAAATGGGCTAAATGCCCCAATTAAAAGACAGCCTGGCAAATTGGATAGAGTCAAGACCCATCAGTTTGCTGTATTCAGGATACCCATCTCATGTGCAAAGACACACAAAGACTCAAAAGAAAGGGATGCAGGAAAATCTACCAAGCAAATGGAAAGTAAAAAAAAAAAAAAAAATCAGGGGTTGCAATCCTAGTCTCTGATAAAACAGACTTTAAACAAACAAACATCAAAAGAGACAAAGGCCATTACATAATGGTAAAGGGATCAATTCAACAAGAAGAGCTAACTATCCTAAATACATGTGCACCCAATACAGGAGCACCCAGATTCATAAAGCAAGTCCTTGGAGACCAACAAAGAGACTTAGACTCCCACACAATAATAATGGGAGACTTTAACACCTCACTGTCAAAATTAGACAGATCAATGAGACAGAAGGTTAATAAGGATATCCATCCATGACCTGAACTCAGCTCTGCAACAAACAGACCTAATAGACATCTACAGAACTCTCCACCCCAAATCAACAGAATATACATTCTTCTCAGCACCACATCACACTTATTCTAAAATTGACCACATAATCGGAAGTAAAGCACTCCTCAGCAAATGTAAAAGAACAGAAATCACAACAAACTGTCTCTCAGACCCCACGGTGCAATCAAATTAGAACTCAGGATTAAGAAACTCACTCAAAACTGCACAACTACATGGAAACTAAACAACTTGCTCCTGAATGACTACTGGGTAAATAATGGAATGAAGGCAAAAATAAAGATATTCTTTGAAACCAATGGGAAAAAAGACACAACGTACCAGAATCTCTGGGACACATTTAAATCATTGTGTAGAGGGAAATTTATAGCACTAAATGTCCACAAGAGAAAGCAGGAAAGATCTAAAATGGACACCCTAACATTACAATTAAAAGAACTAGAGAAGCAAGAGCAAACACATTCAAAATCTAGCAGAAGGCAAGAAATAACTAAGACCAGAGCAGAACTGAAGGAGATAGAGACATAAAAAAACCCTTCAAAAAATCAATGAACCTAGGGGCTGGTTTTTTGAAAAGATCAAGAAAGTTGATAGACTGCTAGCAAGACTAATATGGAAGAAAAGAGAGAAGAATCAAATAGATGCTATAAAAAAATGACAAAGGGAACATCACCACCAATCCCACAGAAATACGAGCTACCATCAGAGAATACTATAAACACCTCTATGCAAATAAACTAGAAAATCTAGAAGAAATGGATAAATTCCTGGAAACATACACCCTTCCAAGTCTAAACCAGGAAGAAGTTGAATCTCTGAATAGAACAATAACAGGCTCTGAAATTGAGGCAATAATTAATAGCCTATCAACCATAAAAGTCTAAGACCAGATGGATTCACAGCCGAATTCTACCAGAGGTACAAAAAGGAGCTGGTACCATTCCTTCTGTAACTATTCCAATCAATAGAAAAAGAAGGAATCCTCCTTAATTCATTTTATGAAGCCAGCATCATCTTGATACCAAAGCCTGGCAGAGACACAACAAAAAAAAAGAGAATTTTAGACCAATAATCCTGATGAACATCAATGCAAAAATCCTCAATAACATACTGGTAAACCGAATCCAGCAGCACATCACAAAGCTTATCCACCATGATCAAGTGGGCTTCATCCCTGGGATGAAAGGCTGGTTCAACATATGCAAGTCAATAATCATAATTCATCACATAAACAGAACCAAAGACAAAAACCACATTATTATATCAGTAGATGCAGAAAAGGCCAAAATTCAACATCACTTCATGCTAAAAACTCTCAATAAACTAGATATTGATGGAACATATCTCAAAATAATAAGAGCTATTTATGACAAACCCACAGTCAATATCATACCGAATAGGCAAAAACTGGAAGTATTCCCTTTGAAAACTGGCACAAGACAGTGATGCCCTCTCTCATCACTCCTATTCAACATAGTGTTGGAAGTTCTGGACAGGGCAATCAGGCAAGAGAAAGAAATAAAGGGTATTCAATTAGGAAAAGAGGAAGTCAAATTGTCCCTGTTTGCAGATGACATTATTGTATATTTAAAAACACCATTGTCTCAGCCCAAAATCTCCTTAAGCTGATAAGCAACTTCAGCAAAGTCTCAGGATACAAAATCAATGTGCAAAAATCACAAGTATTCCTATATGCCAATAATAGACAAACAGAGTCAAATCATGAGTGAACTCCCATTCACAATTGCTACAAAGAGAACAAAATACCTAGGAATCCAACTTACAAGGGATGTGAAGGATCTCTTCAAGGAGAACTACAAACCACTGCTCAAGGAAATAAAAGATGACACAAACAAATGGAAAAATATTCCATGCTCATGGATAGGAAGAATCAATATTGTGAAAATGGCCATGCTACTCAAAGTAATTTATAGATTCAGTACCATCCCCATCAAGTTACCAATGACTTTCTTCACAGAATTGGAAAAAACTACTTTAAAGTTCATATGGAACCAAAAAAGACCCTGCATTGCCAAGACAATCATAAACAAAAAGAACAAAGCTGGAGGCATCATGCTAACTGACTTCAAACTACACTACAAGCCTACAGTAACCAAAACAGCATGGTACTGGTACCAAAACAGAGATATAGACCAATGGAACAGAACATAGTCCTCAGAAATAACACCACACATCTACAACCACCTGATCTTTGACAAACCTGACAAAAACAAGAAATGGGGAAAGGATTCCCTATTTAATAAATGGTGCTGGGAAAACTGGCTAGCCATATGCAGAAAACTGAAACTGGATCCCTTCCTTACAGCTTATACAAAAATTAATTCAAGATAGACTAAAAACTTAAATATTAGACCTAAAACCATAAAAACCCTAGAAGAAAATCTAGGCAATACCATTCAGGTCATAGGCATGGGCAAGACTTTATGACTAAAACACCAAAGCAATGGCAACAAAGCCAAAATAGACAAACGGAATCTAATTAAACTAAAGAGCTTCTGCACAGCAAAAGAAACTACCATCCGAGTGAACAGGTAACCTATAGAATGGGAGAAAAGTTTTGCAATCTACCCATCTGACAAAGGGCTAATATCTAGAATCTACAAAGAACTCAAACAAATGTACAAGAAAAAACAACCCCATCAAAAAGTGGGCAAAGGTTATAAACAGACACTTCTCAAGAGAAGACATCTATGCAGCCAACAGACACATGAAAAAAAAAATACTCATCATCACTGGTCATTAGAGAAATGCAAATCAAAACCACAGTGAGATACCATCTCACATCAGTTAGAATGACAATCATTAAAAAGTCAGGAAACAACAGATGCTGGAGAGGATGTGGAGAAATAGGAGCACTTTTACACTGTTGGTGAGGGTGTAATTTAGTTCAACCATTGTGGAAGACAGTGTGGCAATTCCTCAAGGATCTAGAACTAGAATTACCATTTGACCCAGCAATCCCATTACTGGGTATATACCCAAAGGATTATAAATCATGCTACTATAAAGACACATGCACATGTGTGTTTATTGCGGCACTATTCACAATAGCAGAGACTTGGAACCAACCCAAATATCCATCCATGATGGACTGGATTAAGAAAATGTGGCACATATACACCACGGAATACTATGCAGCCGTAAAAAAGGATGAGTCCATGTCCTTTGCAGTGACATGGATGAAGCTGGAAACCATCATTCTAAGCAAACTATCACAAGGACAGAAAATCAAATACCACATGTTCTCATTCATAGGTGGGAATTGAACAATGAGATCACCTGGACACAGGGAGGGGAACATCATACACCAGTGCCTGTTTTTTTGAGGCATACCTTCAATGCTGAGTTAGGTAGTTTGCAGCTCAGCCTTAGCTTATACTCCCTGTTTGAACAGAGCCTGGAGGTTAACCAGAGGGAAAAGATTAGAGACATCTTCGTTGGCTTTTCCTGGGCATAAGCACAATCTGCACATGTATGTGGCCTTACAGATTCTCACAAGCTTATAAACCTCCTATGGCCATCTCATTCCTCAGTTTTTCCCTTGAAGTCTTTGTGGAGCCTCTTGTAAGTCTAAACAGATATTAATACTTGAAGCTGCTGGGATATTAAATAATTGCCCCAATTGCTTTTGACAAATGCCCTAGGAATAGGACTGTTTGCACAGAGTGAGCTTTAAATTAGGTCAAATAAACATAAACTCTAAGAATGGAGCTATTCAGAACATTTTCAGACAGGTCAACTAGTATTAGTTCTCAGGGTAGGGGCTTTTTAGAAATCCCAAATATCAATTTTTCCCTGTCTGTTGGCTGCTAGTCTGCTGTCTTTTGCAGCTCTCATGGTTGTGAGACTATTGATTTTCAAGGTTGTTGCAGAGTTGGAGATGGGGTAATGGAAATAGGGTAAGCTAAAATATCACAAAACTCATTGTTCTTAGTGAGATTCACTTTAAAAAAAAATTAGCAAACACTCCTTGGATTTTTGTAAGACTTTGCCTAATATCCTGAATTCTGAGAAAGTTGATTTATTCAAATTTTGCCAACATTTTTATTGCCTTTATGAAGGAATCGAATTTTCAGGTTCTTACTCAAATATGCCAAGAACATGCCTCCTTAATTAAGCCTTTTGTGGTACAATGGTTTTTTCATTTTAATGACATTCAATTTATCAACTTTATTCTTTTTTGGATCATGCTTCTGATGTTGTTTTGGAAATATTGTTTTAATTTCTAATAAATATCTATGTGAAAATATTAGATAGTTGGATATTTGAGTGTGGAGTTCTGATTAAATATCCAGGATGGGGATATCAATTTTGGAGTCATAGGTAAATAGATGTGATTGAATGAGGCCATAAAAACAATAGGTAGACAGAGAAGAGAACAGAGTTAAAAGATCATGCCCAGTGGCATTCCAACATGAAAAGGAAAAGGATATGAGGAAGAGCCAGCAAAGAATCCCAAGAAGAGTTCAGAGAATGGAAATCCAGGTAACTGTGGTGTCTTGGCAACCAAAGGAAGAAAGTATGTGAAGGAAGAAAGAGTGATGAAGCCTATCAACTTATTTTCCTGGGGCTAATAAGACAAGATTGGCCATGTCTTTGGCAATGTGGCACTTATTAGTTTTGGTGGGATGTTGGAGGATAACACCTACAGGAAGTTCAAAAAAGAATGTAAGGAGACAATTTGAATGTATTGAGTATACGCAGCTACTGTAAAGAATGAGGCTTCTCTGGGACTGAAAACTGGGTGAAGAAATTAGAATGCCGGTAAGGGTTGCTTTACCTACCTGGCTACTTGTAGTGCTTCTCTCTTGGCTATGTGTATCCTCTTTATTCAGGTAAAATTTTGGAATTTTACCAAATACTATCATATGTATTATGTGAGTTGACTATCATAAAAGCCCTACTATGATGGAAGGGAAGTGATAATTATTATCTCAACTTTGCGGATGAGGAAATGAGAGTCAGTTCACTGGAGGTGAAGTGCCTTATATAGAGTCAGCTGAAAGAATGGTCTTGGCTGCAGGCCTTTTAACATCATCCCACTAAAAAGCTGGCCATGATTTTCAGGTTGACAACACTGCAGTAGCATCCTATTATGTGAGGATTATATTCAAAATTTAGTACTTAGGACTAAATTTGAATAAGGCCAAATTACTTTTAAAAATCCCCTATAATCACCAGCAGGATATGGCTTATTTGAAGTCAAAAACCAACAGCTGAGATTTTTTTCTTAAAGTTGTTTTTGCATATATCTAATTCAAGTGAGTTAAATGCATCTATGACGAGACCCCACTGAATTTCAGTAACAATGTTTGAAACCTGCAGAAACTATATTATCTAATCATCTGTAAACTCCCTGAATTTCCCTTCTAGAATCATAATTCTCTACCTAAATGAACCTCCATTGTTCTAAATTTTGGAGAAGTCTTAAGGGCTCTAGGATTCAGTGCCTGGGGGCATCAAGAAGGTCCATTATCATAAAGAGCTAAGAAATGACCGTACTGTGTTAGCTTTGTTGCTAAACAACTCTTCACAGTGCTTTTTTTTTTTTTTCTGTCATAGTATTTGGACTTCAGCTAACCCATGTAGTTTCTGGGAACTTTCACAGGTCTTTGAACATACAGAGTAAAAGCAAAGGATTCACATATTGATTCCTTGCTGGTACAAATTCAATGGTTGGAAATCTACCATCTGCCTTAGTTTCAGGTATCTGACATCTTAGGAATGAGTAAGACAGCTTGGAAAAATCGCAAATGAAATAAGACCCCCAATTCCACTTTGCTATCAAGGAGCTGTAAGAAATGGGAGTTTAGGGACTTTACTTTCAATGTTTCTAATTTTTTTATAACATTCTAGTGTCTGTGCCATTTTGAATCTTAAGTTATACTATGGGAATTTATGAAAACTTTTAGTCTAAAAGACATTGCTAACATAATCAAGGGCTTAAAACCAAGCGTATTTCCAAGAAATCCAAGCTATTTCTAAAGGAATAGTAAACTAAATTGATGAAATGAAACAACTAGAAAAGTTATTAAATTAACAGAGGATTTTAACTTTGGAGTTTAATTTTTTTTTAAAAGTTTAAAACTGAATGATGTATTGGGTTAGGATAAGTTTGCAAAGAGCACTGATTGAAAAATACCCAGGTTTTACCACTTACTGGTAATTTACTTAAACTTTCAGAACTTAGCCTCTTGTTCTCTTTTCCATCTTCTCTTTCTTCCAATGATATGGGGCTAGAAATCTAGTAGGAAATATTAAATTGTGATTTTTTTCTCCACATTTACCTTCCCCTTCATTTTAAAGTCATATCTATGCTTTGTAATTTCTTGCCTCTGGAATGTTTATGATGTATTCCATAGAAAGCAGAGCTTTGATAATTCTCTTTCTGTTCTGTTGAGCTTTATTTTTTTCAGGATTTTAAAGCCATGAAAGATTATGCTAGCATTCTGAAACAGAGATAGTTGGGAGCAGATGCATGAATCAGAAATAAGCTGAGCAGGGAGGGAAGCTTCTAAGAAATTGGAAAAAACAGAGAGAAGAGAGGATACCTGTGCTCAGGGATTATGTTGCAATGATGTCAAGACCTAAGACAGAAATGGCTGCCATCTCCTAGGCCTCCCCACCCTGCCTGAAGGTCACATGCCTCCAGCCTCACAGGAAAGCAGCAGAGCAACTTCTCCTGAAGTGACCATGTGAACTGAGATGATTATGGGTGTCTGAGTGGGCATCAGTATGGATGAGTGATCACCAGATGGGCCTCCCCAAAGTCTTAGTGCTATTTTGATCCTGGTGTTTTACACAACTCTGGGGTAAAGGGTGGGGAATGCTACAACAATGACAGGTTAGATCACCTTTTAACCCAGGAAGCTGGGGGCCACAGTCAGTACTAGGTTGTCTGAAACTAAATTTTAGTGAGAAATTTCTTGCATGCCTGATGTTGTGGGCTGAGAATCTGACAAGTAATATATGCTGATTTCCTCCGTCCCTCCATTCTTTCCTTCCTTTCTCCTTTCCTCAGTCCCTCCCTCTCTTTCTCTTTCTACCCCTCTCCCATTTTCTTCCTTCTTGGTATCTTTCTGTAGTTGATCTGAATCATAATTATTGCTGACTTTCTGAACTGATTAGGGTTGGGGCATGATGTCAGTAGAGCAGTGATCCCACTTCTGTTTAGTCATTGTTCAGAAAGCTTTGAACAGAAATAAGAACTACTCAATGACTAAAGCTGACTCTTCTTTTCTTCATCAGCCAAAAAAAAAAAAAAAAGGAGGAAAAAAAATCCCACCAACAGGAATCGATTGCTCAAAGAGAATTTTACAATATGCATTACTAAGACTTAAAGAGATATGTCCCACAGGGCCTGACCAATCAGAGCACTGTATCTGCTCAAGACAGTCACTGGTTCAAAGATGACAAGACATAGGGCACTGATTCGAAAGTTCAGGAAAGAACTTTTCAGTCGGATCTCTGGGTCTAAGGATGATGTAAGCCTAGAATTGACAGTTGTCATTTTTGCCACCACATGAGAACTTATCTAAAAGTGAAGACACTGAGTCCCTGAATCCAGCCTATTTTAAGCTTTATAATCTCCTGAATTTCTTAAGTACATTAGCCAATATAAATTACTTTCTCCACTTTTTTCCTTAAACTGTTTTGAGTTGGGCTTCTGTCACTTGCTTTCAAAAGTACCTGATTAATACAGAAATTATGTCAAGTCAGGGAATAACTGTAATCTATAAGGGAAAAGCCGGGATCCCAGAAGCAACTCAAAGCTTTTTTAGCAAAAAGAATGGTCATAGTAATCATATATTTTAAATAATATTAACTCTATTTCTCAGTAGCATGTCTACCCTTGTTTACTTGTAAAGGCTTCCAATAGGAATCACTCTATAAGAACAGAATGGTGTTTCCTCTGCTCTTCTGCAAGTTTTGTAATTTCTGAAACAGGAATTATTTCCAAGTAGAAGGCTGCTGTGAACCCACAATGGCTTTCATGAAAGATAATAAGTTTGCATCAATTTACAGTTGTAAGCAGAAGAAGCTTTTGTCTGTTAAGTCTTGTTCATTAAAAGTTACAGAACATTATATAACACTACACAAAGCCTAGATAAAGAAGGGCTACAGTATCTACCAAAGATGTTGCCAGTGCTGTGGATTCTTTTACCTGAGAGAAATGACATTTTGTTCATTTATTGATCTTGTTGGATGACTGATGCATTAAAGGAACATATGTCAATTCATCACCAAAGCCAATTTCTTGCTACTGGGTCATAGAATAGGTGATATTATTTTGTAATATGAGGCAGAACCTTGATAGGCCCTTTTTCTTGTAAGTGCTAGCAAAATAATAAATTTTCCCTGTACCATTTTGGGATTAAAGAAGGAAGGTGTTCTGCTTACTTAGAAGAAAATCAAAATTATTCTTGCTCTTGATGACTATGCTTTTTTTCTGATAAAGAAAAAAAGTAGAAGAAAAATGTTAATCTTTAAAACCAGTGCATTTTGGGTTTTTGTGGGGTTTTTTTTTTTTTTTTTTTGCTTGTTTTAGTTGGATCATTGTATCATGTGACAGCAGGTAGGTCAGGTAAGTTTAAGAAAAAAAGGGAAACTCATTCACAGGTTTAGAAATGGAGAATGGACAGCCAACTGCAAGAAAGTCAGCAATGCTGTCGGATCTCAAAACTAATTGACACCAGAGATGAGAATTTGAATTTTATCAAATGCTTTCATAAAATGTGTTAATAATAATTGTGTCTTTTTTCTTGTCATCTAGATGATTTATATTAATAGACATGTATTAGTTAGGGTAGGCTAACTTCTACAACAAACAGAATCAAAGAGCAATAGTTCAAAAGTTTATTGTTGAGACAGAATTAGAGATGATTAGGTTAATAAGGCAGTCTTCCTCCACATAATCATTTGAGACCCAGACTGACAGTCTCTGCCATCTTCAAAATATAGCTGCTGTCATCTTCAGCAAACTAACACAGGAACAGAAAACGAAACACTGCATGTTCTCATTTATAAGTGGGAGCTGAATGACGAGAATACGTGGACACATGAGGGCAAAAACACACACTGGGGCCTGTTGTGGGGGTGGTTGGAGGGAGGAAGAGCATCGGGAAAAATAGGTAATGGTTGCTGGGCTTAATACCTAGGTGACGTAATGATTTGTGCAGCAAACCACCATGGCACACGTTTACCTATGTAACAAACCTGCACATTCTGCACATGTACCCCTGAAGTTAAAATAAAAGTTGAAGATAAAAAAAAAAATAGCTCCAAGATCTTGGTATCATTTCCATTCCAACCACTTAAAAGGGAATAAGGGAATGCAGCAGTTCTTTGCAAGATGTACGTTGAAGTGGCACATGCTACTTTTGCCTACATTCTACTGGCTAACATGTAATCATATAGCCACATCCAGTTGCAAGAATAGCTGGGAAATGTAGTTTCAGTTTGGCAGTTAATTTCCAGCAGCAAATAATATACCACAGATAATGGGACAAGAATTTTTAGTGGACAGCTGGTTATCTCTGCCATAACGTCCTAATATAGACACATCTTTGACTTTCAGGGATGAAACACACTTCGTAATAATGTATTATTATTTTAAGGTCTTATATATATATAAACTGGCATTACTATTCATAAGTGAGTAAACTTGTAGTTTTATTTTTTCATGCTAAATATTTTATACTTAGTTATTTGTATGCTTTTGGCTTTATATTTAAAAATTGGAAAAAAAAAATTGGGGGAAATTCTGGAAAAGTATAAAAATCATTTCTTTAAGCTTTACAAAAAATTTACTCATGAAATATCTTGCCTAAGTTGTTTTATTAAGTAATTTTTTTAAACGAAGTTCATCATTGTCAGGTTCATGACTACGCCAAACGTCATGCTAAGGGTCAGGTTCCAGCCCCAGCTAAGGGTCAAGGGGAGTGGGTGGATGTGGCACAGGGAGCTGGAAGAACACGCGAGAGACAGTAGGTAAACGAGACATGGCTTGATTCAGCATCCCCTTCACAGGGTCAGTGTTACATTTACACACCACACAAACAATAGTGGCTGAGAGCCAGGTGGTGAGATTCTCTATGTTATGTCTACATGGCTATGATTATATAAGACATGGGACTGGTGATGGGTCTGTCTACCCAGTACTGGCTTTACTACCCAAACCCGGAGTCCGAATTCTCCGGCCCTGGTGTGTAAGTCCAGACCATGCAAAATGTCCACCCCCAGAATATGTTCAGGTAAAGGAGAAACCTACACAGTATACAGGTGGGGAGCCAAGTGGCCATTGCTAAGATGCAGAGACACAGGTTTCACTTTCACCAACTGGCCCTCATAACCATCAATGAATGCAGCTTTGCCCAGAAACTTACCCAGGTTTCCATAAACAAAGCTGCAGTCTGCAGCAGTGTCTACCAGTTCTAGGACCCACTGTACATTGATGGGAGGCCAGTGGATTGCCAGTTCCACATGTGGCCTCTGATCATCGAGTCCCCCTGCTCAAGCCAGGCACCGTGGCAAGTTCCCTGTCAAAGGAAGGGTCCAGTCTCTTTGGCCATCAGCAAATAGTCCTTGAGTACAGCATCTGGGTGGGGCTGGGTTGAGCAAAAGTATTTTGTCCCCTTTTGGACATTTTCTGGAATTGCTGCTCTGGGGACAATTGCCTCCACAGAGCCGGCAGCATCCCATTGGGTTGCCTGTCAAGTTTCTCCCAAGCAACCCCAGCTGCAATTAAATCAATCCACATCTGCATGTGGGTCACCCTCTGGGGCCCCTTTTGATCTTATGGGGTGGTTACCTGCAGAGGGGACACCTTCTCCTTCTTTATGGCCTGGGTTCTCCAGTCCTGCCAATGGCCTTCTGCCTCCCTGAGGGCTGCCATAGCAGTCGTCGTTTCATGTATGTGGCACCCCACATATGGAGTGAACTGCAGCGAGAGAGCCAAAAGCACTCAGGGGCACTGAGCCCAGCACAAGATCCCTCATGTGGGAGGTAAAATGTTCATCATCTGGCCCCTGGGTATTCAGATCAAACATAGCCTGCTGCATACCCATCTCCTGGAGTACCTGCACCAAATCAGTGTACGATTGCCATTTACTCACAATTTCTGTTGTCTCCCCAGCATCATTCCAAACAGTCCATATGGCTGCCATCAGCCACTCAATTAACATGTGGTCACCTTGCCCTTGTGCCAACTGTCAGCACATCTGCAGCTGCTGACGAAGGGAGGGATGAGTTGTGATAGAAGCCAGCTTCTCCATCTCAAAAGTGGAGCAAGAAATGCTGTCAGCCCCCTCATCCCAAAGGCGGAGTAACCAGGCTGGGAGGTGCTCCCCTGGGTGCTGCCTGCATTGCTTACCTAACTCCTGCAACTCAGTGGGGGTATAAGCACTATAAGAGGTGTGTTTCACCACTGGGTGGGGGAAGGCGGGGCTGGGCTCTCCCCTGGGGTCCCATCGGCTGCTCATCTTCTACCTTCTGGGGTAGGGATCACAGGATGAGCCCATAGCAGAGGAGTGTCCTCCTCCTCCTCTGCAACAGCATCAGACTGAGTGGGAGTGTCCCGCCTGGAGATCCGGCTCAAAGTCTCTGCTGACAACTGTTTGCGACTCCAGGCTGTTTATCTGAGCCTCTAAGCACCCTGCTTGCACCTGGTGGTCCTTCACCCCAAGGTTTTGCTCCAAGCTGTGTATTTGGCCCCCAGGTGCTCAACTTGTGCCTGGAGGTCCCTTACCTGTGCTATGTCCCACAGGGACCGAGAATGCACTTCACATAGTATTGTCAGAAATGCCTATCTGACTCTGCCAGTGAAGGTGTGTTCCTTCTTGGTGCTGTGAGCTTCCAGTTGCTTCAGTGCCTTCTCCACACTTGCTGGAGACCCGTTCACTGCCTCTCACGTTTCCACTGGGTGAGCTCCAAGCAGCACTGCCACCACCAGGTACCACAGCCCATACTGCAGTCACATAGCCCACCGGGGGCCCTCAGGGGCTGAAGACCCACTCACCTCAGCCTGCTGACATCGCCAATTGTCAGGTTCACGACCGCAACAATGTCATGTTGAGGTCCGAAAGGAGTGGGTGGATGAGAAGAAAGCTGAAAGAACACTTGTGGTGGGGGAGGGGGGGCACAGTTGGGTGAAATATGGCTTTATTCAGTAGCAGGTCTCATCAACAGCTTCTGTCTGTCCTGTCTTGGCTGCTTAATCTGGCGGCTCCCACACACAGCTATGAGGCTGGCTCTCACTTGCCTTCAGGGTAAGCAGCTTAACTCTTTCTCTCTCTGGGCATGAGTGAGCTGAGCTGTGTCCTGGCTGCCCTCTGTCTGTCTGTAAAGATGGACGTATCTGACTCTCTTTCTCTTTCTCTGGGCACCAGCAAGCTGAGCTGTGTTCTGGCTCTCTCCTTTCTGTCTGCAAAGATGAACAGCTCTTGCTCTCTCTCTCTTTCTCTGGGCACATGCCTGTACAGTGTCAGCAGGGCAATTATACCTTTTATAGACAATAGTGGCATAGAGCCAAGGGATAGCCTTCCCATGTTGTGGCTACACAGCTGTGTTTACATTATACATGGAATTGTGCACGTGCACTGCAAACTCTGGCTGGGATGCCCACTTCAGCCTATTCCTTGACCAAAGCACAGCCCTGTTCCTTACAGTAATGTATTGCCTGTTGTCCCATTTTGGATGTGTATATCTATGTGTCATTTTTTTCCTGTTTCCTATATGGGCTCCACTTATAGAACTGGTTGTAAATTCCCTGGTGCCCGACAGTCTCCCTGCAGCCACCTCTCTCCTACTGCATCTTTGGGCAGTCAGGCATCTAACTTCAGCCCTGACTCCTTAAACCTTTATGTGCCCTTGAACAAGTGATTTGATCTTGCTGTGAATTGATCTTCTTGTCTTTCAGATGGTCTGAGAGTACCTGTGCTGGCTTCCCTAATGCTGAAATGGAATTGTCTTTGAGTGGACACTTCTTAGATGATACCTATTGTGGCCAATACCTATTGTGACTTGACCTTCTTGTCTTACAGATGGTCTGAGAGTACCTGTGCTGGTTTCCCTAATGCTGAAATGAAATTGTCTTTGAGTGGACACTTCTTAGATGATACGTATTGTGGTCAATAGCTCAGGAGTAATTGAAGCCTTCAGTTCAAAACTTGTGTGAGAAAAATGAATCTTGCCAACTACTGGAGTGAGCATAGAAATGAATCCAGCCCCAGTTGACCCTCGAATGTAGCCTTGTCAGAGACCCAGAGACAAAGTATCCTGCTAATCTGCACTGGGTTCTAGGCCCACAGAAACCATGGGATAATAAATTTGTGTTGCTATAAACCACTAAAAACAAATTAATAAAATACTTAAGATGTTCCCCCGTGGAAGGGTTCCATTGCCAGGGATCTGCACTTCACAACTAAAGGAATTAAAGAGAATTACCTTCTTCATATTTCAGACTGTGGCCTGCTTCTGGTTTTTCTTTCTATATTCATATAAATGTTTGTTTAAATCATCCTGCTTTTGGAGCAGGAAGAATTACTATTACAGTTTATAGAAAGAAAAGAAATCTGGTCCATGCTAAATTCATTTATATGAATATTCATCTGTAACTACCTGACAAGCCCAATTAGTTGCTTTCTCCTATGGATTCTGAGCCTAAAATCCCTTTAACAGATCTTTGACCTTTTCTCAGGTAAGTTTTTGGAAGTATCCTATTTGTTCACTTACTGATTGTATATTGCATGTAAGACCTTGGGCCAGAGACTATAAAGATTAAGAGAAAGTTTAATATTTGACCCTAATTTTAGGCTAAAACAATTTAGGTGGAAAGAACAGATACGATTCATTTAACCATATTCAACCGCTGTGCTTTAGAAAGCTGGGAGTGTGGAGAATGGAGTAGGTGTACAGAAAATAAGAACAGTTTTGTTCTTGAGGTCTTGATAAAGGCTGTTGTGAGTTGGATGGACAATAATTATTACTGACTAGGTCTAGCTGGGATAGTTAGGGGAGACTTTCTGAAAGAGGCAACACATGAGCTGGGTTCTAAATCTCAAATAGGATTTGATGACTGAGGATAAGGGTAATAAAACAAGAGAAATAAGTACATTCCAGATAGAAAGAACAGTATAAGCCAAAAAAAAAAAAAAAAAAAAAAAAAACAAAAACAAGCAAAAAAAACCCAAAACACCTATTCCAGGGCAGCAGGGAAAAGTCTGAGGTGGCAAAACAAAGTAGGAGGCAAAGTTCTCAATATAAGTAACTTGGTAGAGAAACATTAGCAGTTTGGATTTTATCCCATTGACTAGGAGGATTTAAAAACAGAAATGCCCACAGGGGCCAGGCAAGTTATGAGTAAGTAAAACGGCCAGGTGTAAGTGCTACAGGCCCCATGGACATAGGAATGGGGGATGTGAAAAACCAATCTTTGCTAATAGTGAGTTCTACTATGCAGTTCTAGCTGATTATAGCCAGACTCGAAAGCAACCTCTGTAGGGTTGACAGTTCTTGTGATTGTTCAAGAAAAAAACTTATGTAAAATCTACTGACTTGAAAATACTAGATTAATTATTTAATGTTATAGAGCTCAAATAAAACACATTTGTCTTATTTGTAGCCCAAGAGCTTTTGGTGGTGATGGTGGGTAACAATTTTGGTAGGAGAGAAGGCTATGAATTGAATGGTGTCTTAGGAAGATTTGATGTTTGTGATAGACTGGATGAGGTAGAGATATAAAAGAAAAAATGCCTCAGTCCAGGTATGCTGGCTCACACCTGCAATCTGAGTACTTTTTGTGACTGAGGTGGGATTGCTTGAACCCAGGAGTTCAAGGCTAGCCTGGGCAATATGGTGAGACCTCGTCTCTACAAAAATTTATTAAAAAATTAGCCAAGCATGATGGTGTGCATCTGTAGTCCCAGCTACTTGGGATGCTGAGGTGGGAGCATTGTTTTATCGGGGAGGTGGGGGCTAAGGTTAGCTGAAATACCACCACTGCATTCCAACGTGGGTGACAGAGTAAGACCCTGTCTCAAAATAATAATAATAATGATGATAATAATAATAATAATAATTGCATCAGACCAGTTAAACAGGAAGACCTTATTCAAGATTACCACAATAAGGAGAGAAATTGAATTCAATTTTGCGGAATGAAAAGTGGGAGAGTTTTTAAGTACTGAGATACACTAGTGGAAAAATACTGAAGGAAGTTAGTGGAGAGGTTGATCAATGTGATGAGAATGTCTGTAATTGCTAACTGGCTGTTTTAAAACTTAGGCTCCTATGTCTCCACAGAGACTGGACGGTAAGAGTGCTATCTTTCTTGATGAGTATATTTCAAAAGGATGGTTCCCAGGTCCTTCAGACAGTCCTGGGTTATAGAAGATTTATATCTGTTAAAGCAAACTAAACATGGCCTAAGAAAGACTCCCTATTTCTGTATTTGAGTCCACACACGCACACACAACTTGTCTAAAGTTTAGTCAAGCTGAGTGTTAAGGCCAACTCATTCAGAGGATAAACGCGGGGAGAGGAGTCAGAAACTATGGCAATAATCCACATGTGACGCTCTGAAGTCCAAAATGAAGGACTAACACCTGAACCAAGAAAATTTGTGCAAGGCCTTGAAATAAACGAAAAATATTACTAGGTGCTTTCAGCTGATAAAGTAGGTGTTTTCTAGTGAGCACTCTGCCAGTTTATTTGAATCTATGGGGTTTCTGTCTTTCATTGCCTGTGAGCTGTTTTCCAAGGATTTACAATGTAAGTTGTGGTTAACTGATTGTCATACAAATTAATCTTCTTTATAGACATGCAAATGAGATTTGTCTGCTGTAGGAACAATTCATTTTCCTTCCCCCTCTACTTATGTAGTAAACCCATTTTATATCTACTTATGAATTATTTACCTCTATTTATAAATTCATGTTAGTATTTCTTATTGCTTATATATGGGTGATTCTTTGATTGGAATAGCTCACTGGTTACTTGTTAATTAAAAGAGTTACCATATTTAACATGTGTTTAATTACATGAGAGCCTTGATTATATAGTTTTAAAAAACATTCTTTAATATCTATATAGATATAATATCTATATGTCTATATAGATATAATATCTATATATCTATATAGATATAATATCTATATATCTATATAGATATAAGAGAAAAAAGGTATAAATGTAAGAGATTTAAAAGATAGAATCAATACAAACCAGTGAAAAATGTGAAGGTTAAGAAAAAGGAAAAAAAAATGATGCTGTTGAATTTTGTGTTGAGGAGCTTGGATGGATGATTTATTGTAGATGGAAATAGGGGTAGCAGGAGGAAGCGAAGTTTGAGTGCCAAAGTGGGAGGAGAGGCATTCCTTCTTTTACAAGTATTGAGTTTGAGAGGAGGTTATAATATGCTGGTGAAAATGTCCAGCATTTGGACATGATGTGATTGGAGGTTCCATGGGAGGTCAAGGCTAGAGGTATCATCTGGGAGTTGTCTTTACGTAGGTGACCTACAGAGAGGATGATATCCCTGAGGAAGAAGGTAACAAAAGGAGATGAGGGCAGAGCCTTGGGGATTACCCACATTTAGGGTCAGGGTGATAAGCTGAGGCAGCAGAGCAAGATAGATTATAAATGGTGTTTACAGTTTTTCTCAGGAGTAGGAAACCCTTTAATCCTTTCCCTATTTCTCTGAGAATTTTGTCTTAAACCTCATAGCCTTTCTTCTTCTTTTTCTTTTGAGATGGAACATCACTCTGTTAGCCAGGCTGGAGTGCAGTGGTGCGATCTCAGCTCACTGCAACCTCTGCCTCCCCGGCTCAAGCGATTCTTGTGCCTCAGCTTCCCGAGTAGCTGAGACTACAGGCATGCACCATCATGCCTGGGTAATTTTTGTATTTTTAGTAGAGACAAGGTTTCGCCCTGTTGGCCAAGCTGGTCTCGAACTCCTGACCTTAAGTGATCCTCCTGCCTCAGGCTCCCAAAGTACTGGGATTACAGGCGACGTACCCTTCCTTCTATCTGTAAACTTTTTCTTCATTCATACGTCCTGACCTCCCACTTTCCAGGATTCATTTCTCTCTTCTGACAGTTCTGAGCCTGTCCGTCAAATAACTTGGAATCTAATAAACATAGGTGTGACTTCCAGAGCTGCCATTTTAAGCTGTGCAACTAAGCACAAGTGAATTTAGTTCACTGAGCATCTGTTTTGTCATATGACAAAAGCTGACCATGATGCTTTCTCTATGTGGTAATTGTGAGAAATAAGGTAACATAAGGCACTGCCAGGCATAGCACTTGGCAGATAGTAAATGCTCTTTGAATCTAAGTATGAATTGCCAGATAGGCTCCCCTATAATGACATGATTCATTTGTAACTTTTGCCCACAACTGAAAGATTTACAATTACACCCCATTTATTGGGGAAAGAGCTATTTATCACAATGAAATATTGTGCTTTTTGAATTCCAAGAGAATTAACCTTCCTCTAAATTCCACTTCCTTATTTCATCGCCTTTTCTTTTTTTGGCTTTAGTGTATCACGGAAAGTTTTTTATCTTGCTTATGCCTCATTTCATGATAGGCTGTCATAAGCATATAAGCACAGACCACAGAAATATCAGGAAAATATGAAACTATAAAACTAAGGTTCAATCAGATTCAGAACTTTGGTTTAATGTGCATCTTTGTATCTTTTCTCCATGGAAATTTCGTATTGCAAGGAGTAGATAAGTGCCTTGCTCTAAGAGTTTAGGAGTGATTGGGTAATTTATTTCCTGCATCTGTCGGTGCCTGCTTTTTTGTTACATTTTATTCTAAACTTTTGTTAAATACATGTTTATAAATGAAAGGTTTTATAGTCCATTATGTGCCTTTTATTAGCTATTGAGTTCACATGAAGTTTTCTCGAGGAATCAGCCTGAAAATAATGCTGCTTTATTTTTTATCTTCAAGGTACCCAACCCAATTGAAGGTGAAAAAGAATGTAAGATTCTGATAACTTTCTATCCCTACTCCTATAGTTTCGTCAAGATCAAACAGATTCCACACATTGGCAGCCACACAGAGCAGAGACCAAATCAGATGCATATGTGAAGCTGCAATAAAAGAGAGCTTTATAGAAAGGAAATAAAGGCCTAGCAGGCATGGCTGGCTGACAGCTGAAGAAAGTGCTACTATCATTATTAAGGGGAAGCAAATATACTGCCAAGGTCCAGAGAACATAGTATCAAACATTGCATATGGACCCAATGTTGGGTGACTCATTCTTTTGCTCTTATTGTAAATGAGAGAGCCAAGTGCTTATTCAGAAAATCTGTTGACAACAAGATATAATCTAAAACACTTTAATAGTTGTTGAGATTTGTCAGATTATTTGTGCAAGAACTGCGCCGAGTAACCCAGCATCTACTGTCTAATCCTACCTTTTAACCATCCAGTTACTTTACTCTTGAACAATTTTATCAAACTAGGGTACAACATTGAAGGAAAGCAGTGAAATCATTAGAAATAGGTTATGTCATCACTGAATTTAAAATTATGTGCTTTTAAAATTTTATTTCAGGTGTCTCATTATACTTTTAAGATACTAATGTAGTTTCATATTCCTCAGCTAGTTGGCTTGCTAAATCTTACAATGTATATTGATTACTTATAAATGGAGAGCAACTGAAGTTCGTAACTAAACCCCTCCTTTCTTCCTTCCCTCCTTCCTTCTCTTCTCTCCTTCTCTCCTCCTTTACCTCCTTTTATCTAGCAAATATTTACTGAACACTTACTAAGCTCTGGTAGGAGAGTAGTGAAAGCCCTTCTGCACTTAAAAAGCTTCTAGTCTAGGAAAATTACACAAATAATAAATACGAGTATTCCAGATAATGATCAACGGCATGAACATCGTGAAACAGGATGGTGCGATGGTGACTGGGCAGTGGGGGTCCTTTATTAGGTGGGCAGGAAAGGCCTGTGATATCTGCCTGTGACTTGAATGATAAGGAGGAGCCAGCCATGGAAAGAACTTAGGTCAGGCCTACCAGGCAGAAAGAACAGCAAGGACAGGGGTTCTGAGGGTGGATAGAGCTTGGTGTATTTAAGGAGCCAAAAGGCCATTGTGATTGGTCTCTGATAAGAGTGAAGATTGCTGAAGTCAGAGACTGAGGCATTGACTCACTGAGAACCTTGTGAGTCTCTGTCAGAAGGTTGGGTGTTGATCTCAATACCAGGGAAATTCATCTAAATGTGGAATTGATATGATTAAAGTTTACAAAGGTAACTCTGATGTGAGGTGAGGAGAAAGAACTTAAGGAATTAGAGTAGAAGCAGAAAGGTGTTTTAAGGAGGCATTTAGTGTAGTGTCAATAGAGATGATGGCCATTCAATTTGGGATGTTGCTTCTAAGGGAGAAGGGAATAAAGGATGGTAGGTAAGAAACTAGCAATGCTCATTTCAGATAAGATAGTAGAAGATAAGTAAACTGGGAGGATCTGATTTAAGAAGTGAGAAACTTGGTTAATCTATATAATTTATGGAGATTGTGGAGTGTTATGGCAGGAATGAGATTTCCTTGTAAATATGAAAATCTACCTAGATGTCAATTTCATTTTTCTTCAAATCTCTCACAGATGTCACAGCTGAGGCCAATGATATTACCTTCATCCTCCTGCCCTGTCCTCTACAACTCTTGCAGGTTCATCACTACTCCAGAGTCTAGGGAAACTCACACGTTAGGAGAATTTAGGAAGATCCAGATCTGAGACTCAATGCTAAAGCACCCTTCTAATATATGAGGATCACATTGCCTTTAGAGACTAGGATTGACTGGTATTTAAAAGTGAACTGTCACAAATTTATGTTTTTTAATGATTAAAGTTCTAAACACTTAGTATTTTGAGTTTGATACTGTTGTTCATTTTACTAATGAATGGGTCTTAGAAAGAATTTTATTGTGCCTGTAGTAGGGAGTCATGTATACATACTCCCTCTGACAGATAATTTCAAGAACATTTTAATGGAGGGCCTAAAACATGTATGGCATGACATTTAAGATAGAGGAAGGCAGAAATCAAAAGCGTTTTTTTTTTTTCCTTTTAATTAGTGTTGGTAACCTCACTATCACAGCTCCCTAAAGTTAAGTTTGACTATATTTGTTATTCTTGAAGACAGCTTCAACTTGACCAGTCAGCCAAGTGTTTTCCAACAACCTTCCACATATTCCATTTACACTGAAGCTAATATTGTCCCCACATTTCAATATTATTGTGCTTACAGGAGCATGACTGAGCTTATTTGATAACACCTCTTTAAATTCAGTTAATTAAATGGAAAAAATGTTAGTAAAAAACATTTGTTACTACAGTAAAAAAGTTTATTTGACTGGAATTTTTTCTTCTTTTTGGACTGATTGTTTTGGCATTGTAAATCTGCCTTCCAAATTCACCCACCAACATGTTTCTGTGGAAACAGAGCCACAGATAGAAGCAGTGGTTATTGATTTTCCTTTGGGGCTACCACCTGGTTTATGCAAAACCCTAGAGAGCATGTGCCAATTTCCATGTGTATTTTATCTCCTCTTTTCTCTCCCTATTGCTCCCATACTCATATGAGTTTTAAAATAATCAGTTATCTGTTATTTATCAAAAAGCCAGTAAACTGGCGGTGTCTTAGTCATCTCAGACTGCTATAACAATATATTATAAACTGAATAACTTATAAATAACAGACCTTTATTTCTCACAGTTCTGAAGGCTGGAAGTTTGAAATCAGGGTGCCAGCAGGATCAGGTTTTGATGAGAGCCCATTTCTTCATTCATAGCCACTATATTTGTGCTGCATCCTCATATGGCAGTAGGAGGAAGGGATGTCTCTAGGTCTTTTTAATAAGGATATTAATCCTATTTATGGGGCCTCTGCCCTTATAATCTAATTACCTTTTAAAAGCCCCATCTCCAAATGCCTTCACATTGGGGGTTAGGTTTCACTAAAATAATTTTAGGGAGACAAAAACATCAAGTCTATAGCAAGCTGATACAACAAGGGCAGGGAGTCTGGACTTTTCCTGTTATTTGAGTCTTTTTGATTTGGGCTGCCTATAGCCAATTTCTTCTGACTCTGGATTTTAGGAAGCCCACTCAGCCTCAGGCTAACCCATCGTCTTAGTCAGCCCCCAATGCCACATTGAAGTTGTTCTTCCTCATGTTCCCCAGTGTTCTCTAGCCTCTCCACAATACTAAGTTCCTTGTCCTTTCATCTGGGCCTTCCACCCTGATATGGTTTGGCTGTGCTGCCACCCAAACCTCATCTTGAATTTTCATGTTTTGTGGGAGGGACCCAGTGGGAGGTAATTGAATCATGGGGACAGGTTTTCCCATGCTGTTCTCATGATAGTGAGTAAGTCTTATGAGATCTGATGGTTTTTAAAAAGGGGAGTTTCTCTGCACAAGCCCTCTTCTCTTGTCTGTTGCCACGTGAGATGTGCCTTTCACCTTCCACCATGATTGTTAGGCCTCTCCAGTCACGTGGAACTGTGAGTTCTCTATTAAGCCTCTTTCCTTTGTAAATTTCCCAGTCTCTGATATGTCTTTATCAGCAGTGTGAAAACGGACTAAAACAGTAAACTAGTACCAAGAGTGGGGTACTACTGAAAGGATACCTGAAAATGTGGAAGTGACTTTGGAAGTAGGTAACAGGCAGAGGTTGGAACAGTTTGGAGGGCTCAGAAGAAGACAGGAAAATGTGGGAAAGTTTGTAACTCCCTAAAAACTTGTTGAATGGCTTTGACAAAAATGCTGATAATGATATGGACATCTCCTAGGAATTAAGCCCAGTACCCAATATTTATCTTTTCTGCCCTTCTTTCTCCTTCTACCCTCCATACTCAGGTAGGCCCCAGTGTCTGTTGTTTCCTTCTTTGTGTTCATAAGTTCTTATCATTTAGCTCCCACTTATAAGTGAGAACATGTGGTGTTTGCTTTTCTGTTCCTGCATTAGTTTGCTGAAGATAATGCCCACCTCCCATCTTTTGTAAACTTTTCTTCATCACAGGTAGAGAGTCAAGAAATTCAGCATAAATTATTTTCCTCCTTGATATTGTAAAGGTCATTAATTAGATCGCATTACTACCATCAGTGGGAGACTGAGAACTGAAAAAGGTGTAGACTTAACCTGTGACAAAGCACTCTAAAGTCCAAGTAGAGGAAGATAATTAACATGATTGTTAAGGAATTTATAGGCCTGCTTTATTTGCTGTTCTTCAATAGCAAAACCTTTGCTCTCACAGAACCATGTCCACATAAACTCTGATCTGGTAAGATTTCCTTTCCATTTATTTCACTCATCCAAAGAAAAAGAAGATGGTAAGATTTAAAATACATATTTTTTTTCAAACCATCCTCAGACAGTTGTCTTGGTAGTTTACATCAGCTAGAGTAGAAAAAAACAGAATTATGGATGTTAACACAACACAGAGAAATACCAAATTTAGTTTTCTTTGAATTTTATGTTGGTTTAATTTGTTAATATTCAATTAATTGTTTTATCTTCCATTTACTCTGCAATAAAAAGATTTCTTTTGAAGAAACAAATTAAAAATTCCCCCCATCTTAATGAAGTGATGAAAATGTTTAGTTAAGAGTTATCAAAAATTTCTATTAAAATTACCAAACTAACCTGGCAAATAAAAAAAAATGAGTCATTGTGTTATAAAAATGTTTACTTTGTCAAATAGATTTTAGGAATAGAACAATTATCTCCTTTCTTTTGGCATTTATTTAGTTCTAACTGGTGATGATAATAGTATTGTTTATCACAGCTCACCAGCTTATGGTCTCAGGATTTTTCATCTTTACTGCATTTGATCTTCGCAACAGCTTTATGGTGAAGCTACTGTTGTAATGCCCAATGAACTGATAAGAAAAATAAGAATCAGAAATTGTATATTTTCCCAAAGTCATATAGCTAGTGAAGAATAGTCAGGATTTGCTCCTAGGCAGTTAGAATATAGGAAGTGCACTCTGAAGTGTGCTGCCCTCTCTAACAACTGCTAATACTTTGTTCTTTATGAACAAATATTTTATATAGTTGACAATGTGACAATGTTGAATTTTGAGTCATTTGCTCCTGGAAAGAAGCAATGGTGAAGAAATCCTCCTACATAAGGATCACCCTGAGCTGGTGTATTTCAAGCTAAGATCCACCTCTATCCTTTCTTATTACTCCCACAAACTCCTGGATGGCTCCCTTGCTTACCTGTCTCTAAAAAACCCCAGACCCCCTTCATTTTCTTTGAGATGTTCCTCATTAATGAATATTCTCTCTACTGCAGTAGTCTAAATAAAATCACCTCTTTGGTACACTTGTCTTTCGCAGTTTAGTGCCATAACCAGGATGTGATCAGCTCTTGTCTTGGGAATACCTGCTTACTCTACTTAGGTAAGACCTCTTAGAGCCCTTTGTGATCCACTCCTGACTGATGATCTGGGACTCAGGACCCAGTGGTGATTCCGACTTCTGGTCCTGTGATGTGGGCTCTTGTCTACCAATAGCATGGTAATGATTTGATTTTGTTTCTTTTTTGAATATTCACTTGATTTCTCGTGCCCACTTATTTTGATTTTGTGGTCTGAGCATTTGCTGATCTCTTAAAGAAATGAATGATTTATAGAGATCTTGTCTCTGTTGGGTGAAAGATGTTAGAAACTCTAGTGTTGTCTACATGTCTATTTTGAGGACAAATCAATCAAGAGCTTGTACCCACTGAGATGAGAATAGCTCTTTGACATGGACTAGTGAGTTTTGTATTTCTGTGTTTATGCTTAATCCATGACTGAATTTTAGAGTTGAGGCTATAAACTTTTTCTCTTTCTTTATACGTTTATGTCTGTATTTCAGAAAGGCTTTTACCTCTCATTGTATGAGAGTATAACATTTTTCTGCTTCCAGATAGTTTTACCAAATTTGATCATAAAATCTCTTCAAGTTCTATTCTAATTGGCTTAGAGGTAAATTATTGCCTAGAAATTGAATATTCCTAAAATTACCAGAAATTCTAAGACTTTCAGTGTGCTAAATTTTAAAATGTCCTTCTAAAAACTAACTTTCAGAAAAGTTTTAAGGTTTCAAGCTTACATAATGTAGGCAAATCTTTACCAATGAGACATTAATATTTTTAGTTTAATAAAGCAGCCATGTTTTATTTAATTTATCAATGTTAACTATAATACTCATGTAGATTTTTATTTTACTTGGTTATGTTTTCCCTAAAATTTACAGGTTTACTGGTAACTATGCTAACATTTCTTCTACTTAGTGTTTAAGTCATAAAAAATATAAATTTGTATTTACCAAATTGAATAATTATTTGTATTTACCAATTGAATAAAACTTTATTATTTCATTAGCAGTTATACTTTTTAGTATGCTAGCTTGAAGATAACTTCCAAAACCTTTAGGTAGCTTGAAATCTTGAATTGATAATAAATTGAGTTACTTATGAGCTATTTGTTAGATTCCTAGATTATTTCTAAGTAACAAAATATCAAAACAATTACTTATCATAGTTTTAAGTTTGTTTACTTTTTATTTTTACTTTTATATGCTATAAAGAAGCTATATATTTTTGGGTTTGTTAATGATCATGTTCATTTTCACCACTTTGAAGAGTTGTACTGTAAGGATATATATGGCTATAAAAAGATATAAAAGACTTTTGGAAAAGGAATTTTATTTGTCATAGCCAAAGCTGGCTAAAGTTTGATTTATTTATAACATTTTTAAAAAGAATGTTCTATCAAATATTATACTGTTGCAAAACTAGCATTTAGTTTTCTCTATTAAAGTAGTATTTTAAAAATTACTGGTCTGCTCTTCATAAGAGTAAATAAATGGTTATTTCTTAGCTTCTGTGTAATCTACCTCAATAACAAAGATTCCGTTTAGGTCTTAACAGACTAACCTATGGTTTATACTGACTTTATTATATCCTTGATTATTTAAGAAAACCATGGATTTTCACATAGACTATGAAAAGTAAGGAAGGCTGTGGACAATATCACCAAGAACATGCACATTCTAGCTGGCGAGCTTCAAGACACTTAACCAATGTTATTGCATAACTGTAAGAGTTCCTCCAGCAACCTCTTAGAATCTGCTGCACTGATTACTCTTAGGTTCAATAACTGACTCTTTAGTGACACCTATTATACTAATATTTTCTCTTTTCCAGTTTAGGCATCATCACTCTTTTAAGATGCCTCACCTCGGACCTCTAAAACAACTGACTGACTCAACTAGTTTTATAGTAAAAATGCCAATAAGAACCATTGAGATTATTTCTTTAACCCTGCCTTACCCCACCTGGGATGCTTGTTATTGCTTCTGAGTTGTTGAATGTTGAGTGAAGAATGACTTTCATTTGTCTTGAACAAAAGGAAAAGACTGACAATGTTGGACTTTATCTGAGCTCTGTGTTCCCAGAAAAGAGCCATAAGAAGAAAAGCCACAAAGGACCACCCTGTTCAGCCATATTTCAAGTTAACGCTCACCTCCATCTTTCCTCCTATCATCTATCCTATAACACCCATAGGATTCCAGGGTGAGCACCTTATGTGTCTGCCTCCATAAAACACCAGGCTCCTTCCTTTTCTTTGAGACTGTCCTCATTAATGGATGCTCTTCATGTTGTAGTAGGCTAAATAAAATAATTTCCTCAATTCTCCATTGCATTTTGTCTTTCATATAACTTATTTCATCCAGTTCTCACAACAACCTTAGAAAGCAGGCATCATCATTATCATCCTGCAGATCGAGAACATTACAGTTAGAAAACTTAATCAAGGTCATATAGCTAGTAATTGATGGATTTTTTTCTGATTTTAAAGTCTGTGCTCTTAAGCTGTAATTTATATATCAACATAAATGAGTCACAACATTATTTTTTTCATACATCACATTCACCTTAGGAATGAAATATGCAGTAACTTCCTTAGAGTTGGAGAGAAGAGTATATTACACTGTTCTTTTAGCTTAAAACCAGAGCCAAAGTTCACCATTTGATGAGCACTATCTTGAGCAGAAAATTAATATGTTATTAAATATATTATTAGTACTGGGACTGTGTTGAGCTAAATTTGAAGCACATGGCTGGGCCACTAAGTACATATGCATTAGTGGTGGCAGAAGACCATATAAACCGGAGCTCCCTTGAAAGATTGCACCAAATACTTTGCATGACTCCTGGATAGAAAAACCCTCCCAGATGATCACATGTCAAGCTAATTTTGTGCATATTGATCTTAAATCTTATTTAATATTATTTTAATTGTCTTGTAAAGGTTAGTATGTCACCCTGCTAAGAATCCTTAATACACCTTACATTTTTCAGTAAATATCTCACTGCAAATTCTGAAACTTCCTCACATACCAATTTCTGCAATAAAGAAGGCCATAGAGAACTTTTTAGCTCTAGTTTGTTCCTTTTGAAAAATTTTTTTCTCTCTGAATGAACCTGAACAAATAGAACAAGTAATCAAGATATTACTTTGAAGAGTGGCCCTTAACATTTGTGTCAATGCAAGATTCTAAAATAATTGCTGGAATGCTCTGCCTCTCAGAAATGACTCTTTTGGTACTTTTAACTAACACAGAAGAATATGCATATAAGAAATTATTCTAAGATAAAAGCAATGGTTTGATATTGTCTTAAAAATAACTTTAATTAGGATCCAGTCAATTTTATCAAGCATTATTCAAATTATCTGCCTTTTAAGTGGAGGAAGATTTAGTACAGCTAATAAAATATCAGGAAATATCATAATGTCTTAAAGAAACCTGCTGTTGTTTAGAAAACTGCAGGAACAATTCCCATCTGCAAAAGGTTATTTATTGCTTAGTTATTTTTAGATTTTATTTTTGGGTGCATCGTTCACAGTAGCCTCTCGGTGTATTTGCAGAGTTTAATAATTAGCTTTCCTAGTATAGCTTACACACAACATAGAAGACAACATAAACACAGGCTGCATTCACATACGTCAGCATATAAGTCACACACAAACAGGTGAGTGAGGATACTTTTCATAGGGAGTTTATCACCCCATTGGATGATCTAACAATTCTTTAAAAGCCAATAAATTTAAGTATTTTACAGTAATCAACGAGCTACTTCTTTGTGCAGGGATTATGGTTGGTTTCTGGGCCATGCCTTGTGCCTATAAGCTTTTAATAAGGTTATAAAATGTTTGTGTTCTGAAAATGAAATTCTTAGCTCTGAATTACAGGAAAAAAAAAACCCCACATAATTTCATTGTAACATTGTATACTAGTTTGCTGCAACTCAATTGTAAAATAGTTTACATAAACTCTTATATGGAATGTGTAAATTTTAAGCACACTAGATATGGCCCTGGGAGGGTCTGTTATAAGTACAAGTACCAAGGGTTTCCCAAGCGTTTGAACCAACTGGGCTTGTTGCTGTCAGAATTAATGCACTGGACTTGTGTTGGCTTCTGTTCAGAAAATTTCATCCCACCCCCAGACTCAGATGAGTGACTTTGATTTGGGACACAGGTGACTTGACCACTTAAGCTGGTAAACTGTGATTTGAGTGGCCTTGTTCAAACAGCTAAATCAATTAGATTCCTCCTTTTGGAAAGTTGAAAGTATGTGAAGGACTGTTGACCTGAAAGATCAAGTAACAATGACAAACTCAGCCATTAGACAAACTCATCCCCACATACATGGGGATATAGGAAAAGCAGAGACTCAGAATTGAGAGAGAGGGAGAGACGGGGATGTGGGGGTGGGGGATGGGGAAAGGGAGTGAGAGAAGGCTAATCATCTGTTTCTGTCTTTGAATCTTGGTTCCTCAGCTCTTTTCTGGACTCCTGTAAAATCTGACTCTTCACCTCCGTTGTATATAAACTAGCTTGAATTGCTTTCCATTCCTTGCTACCAAAAAAACCTTTAATAGAACAGAAGCTATAACAGAATGCAGCCCATCTTGCCTTTTAGAGAACAGGCAGCACCAGACCAGTGAAAGGAATACTTAACTACATTTACAAATCAGGACACCTGGGGCTAGTAATCATCACTGCCTCTTAAGTAAATGTGAGTGGTATTCAGATGCAGAACTGTGAACACTCCCCTCTAATCCTAGGACTGTCTCTCTAACCTCCTAGGGGTGCCCTCCTATCCTT